>NW_015150572.1:686216-702424 GCF_000732505.1 Cyprinodon variegatus
TCCTTCAATTTCAGGGCAAACTCCTACATCCAACGCCACTGTCGCCCTTAACTAACTTAAATATATTCTGTCTACAAAATAAAACTAAATCAAAATATAAAAGGAACTTGTCATTTACAAAATTTTTACATGAATGGCCGAAACACTGTATAAACATGAGTAAATGTGAGGCAGGGGAAAAAACACTTGTTGAGGAATGCGTGTCCATGTAAAAACCCCTCTCCATCTAAATTAGATAAAAACTAAAAAGGATTAAGAACCTTGAAACACAGCGGAAGAGCTGGAGACGTTTTCTAGAATGAATGATGTTCTGATTACAGTACTAAAGACAAAACCCAGCTCGTATGCCTCTGCGGAAAGGAGAAGCAAATAACAACAGTTTAGAGCAGGTATTTCCTTTTCTGGAGACCAAGGATATTGTTTTTGACCGTAGTGTTATAGAAGCACGCCCTCCTCTCCCACAAAGATACACCACTCAACCACCAACCTTTATTTTTAGATTCACTAACAGGAGTCAGATAATCTTTCTCCTTAAGTAGCGGAAATCACTAAAAGGACCCGATGTTTATTCTTGATGAGCACCCGATAAAGAGAAATGCGAATAACACAAATAAAGCTCAACCTCTTCAGAAAAGGGTTAAAATCCAAAAGATTTATAAAAGTCAACAGAGCACCAGAAGAAGCAAAGGAAAATTTGTCAAGGAGCTGAAAAAGCTGGAGGTTTTAGATTGACAGGTCATTATCAAAGACTCAGAACGAATATTTGAAACCGCTGTTTCACCTTAACATGGTTTCTTATGGAGCCACAACTGCTGATTCAGCTCACTTGATCAGTAACGAATCTCTGTTGGATGCTTTTTTACTAGCAGTGACCCTGATATTTACTGTTTTTTGATTTATCACAGCCAATATTTACATAAAACCTCAAAAAGAATGTAATTAAAATCTAACTGTAAAATGAATGTAATTAAAACTGATAAACGCAATTTATAAATCTTGCACTTAAATGCTCCTAGTCTCTCTTAAAAGTCACAGATCAGCTCGCACTTACTGTTTTCAACCTCAGTGTTTCTTTTATTTTGCATTTTAGAATCACGATTTCCCAAAAATACTTCATATTATTATACTTTAGACAATAGTAATAATGTTCATAAATGTAGATGAAATAAACTTGAGAGGGTGGTCCTTTTTTTAATGAATAGAAGGAATTTAACCTTGATCAATGTGTTAAATTATCTAGGTAAGCAATATTTATGGAAACAAACTGTACCATAATGGGCTGTAGGTATGAGAACCCTCATTCAAAAATATTTGACTATGTTAATAAACTCGTAATTGCTCTTTGTAAAGCTTCATGAATATTTCCTCATGGGTGATTTCAACATAAATATGATGAATGTAGATTGTGATGCTCAAACTAGTCCTTTCTAGACATACTTTCCAGTTTCTATTTTAAACTTTTTATCCACAAAACCAAAAGAATAAATATAAATTTGCAACATTAATAGGCACATTTTTTTCCCAATGTACTTGACAAAGATATATATTTTTTTAGTTTTCTGTTCTGATATGTCTGATCATCAACGTATTTATTTTTTTAAAATATATCTGTCCCAATAAGCACCAATACTTCTAATGAGCAGTCAGTCACTCATAGACTCATTAACCAACTAATTATTTAAAGGTTCAAAACCAAAATCTAACACATTTACAGGGTTGATATATCCTACAATAATGATCCTCAACAGGCTTATTGTAATGATAGAGAAATCCACTGAACACCACTATGACTCTTCTCCTGAAGTGACAAAATCGCTGAAAGAAAAAAAACAATCGCATTGCGAGTCTGATTAAGTTCAAGGTCAAAATGAAAGGAATTGTAAAATCTGTCGAGTGTAAATAAAACAGTATAGAAAATACATTTAATTTACCACTTCAAGACATTTTAGAAGGATAATAATTATAGAATCAAACTAAACCATGAGGTAAGGTCTGCAAAAAACAAAATGTTATGCTGAAGAGTTGCCCAAAATCAGAAGCACTGTGAAAATGTGTGGTCTACAATGAAGCAAATCATAAACAGGACGAAATCATTTGCCGCTAATTCAAAGTTGGGGATAAGCTCATGTTAGACCCAACAGAAATTGTTTGTAAATTTCAAGAAATTTCCACTGAAATTGTTCTAGCTTTAGCTGAAAAAATTCCCAAAGTATACAAGAACTTAGTCAAGTATATGGAGTCTAACAACTCAACTTTGAGTCTCAATAAAATTACAGAACAAGAGATACATGACACAATTGTGCACCTAAAACACATTTTCTGATCACGACAGATTAGATACTTGACTTCTTGGAAAAATTGTATACAGAAGTGCTTAACAACTCTGTTATGTCTTTCATTCAGGAGTCGGCAATTTCACTTCCCAAGGGTTGATATCCTTAAACCTTTAGACGTGTCACTTAATCCAACACATTTAAATCAAGTATTTAAATTATTAAGAAGACTTTGGAGAAATGAAATGCATACTGAGGAGATAAATCAGCCATTTAATTCAGGTGTGTCGGACCAAGGATTAATATAATGGTTGCAGGATACTCGCCCTTGAGGATTGGAGTTGCCCAGTCTTGCATCATGTTACAAGGGTATTGGCTCACAAGAGTCTAAAGAACCTGAGATGGAGCCCAGCTCTAAAGCAGAGGAATTTAGAATGGCTAACAACTATCATCTGATGTCCATGCAATCGTTAATATCCAAAATCTTATAAAAGCTGTCTACAGTAGACTGGGCAAATTTCTCAAAAAGAAGAATATGTTAGTGTATATGAACATCAGTTTGGTTTCCATCACAGCAATTCAGCCTACATGGCTGTTAGGATAATTAGCATTGATGATGGGTGAGTTTATTACACCTTTATATTAGCTGCCTGTTGAGTGTCAGAACTGATGTTTTAACATCTAGTTTATTTAATTAAGACAGTTCCTCTGTCCTAATATACAGTTATAATCTTCATTCTGTATGTGGCAAAGATTTGGGAATGGAATGGGAGCGGCGTCCTTCAGCTAAGAACAAAGTGTAATATTTTGATAAGGCTGGAGCCATGGATGTCTCATCATCTGCAAACGTGTATGATGTAATGATGTGATCATGTGGCAGACTGGAGATGTATAAAATGCTTCTCTAACCATTACCTTCTGTAACCCTAAGCAACTTCTCTGATCTGAGTGAGATTACAATTTCTATCAAAATCTGTTGTCATGTCTCCTGGTTATTTAACACATATACATTATGATGTGTTATTTAAAGAGTGTGTCCCGAGTGATCTCTTCTCAGGAAAAGACCCGGATAAAGAAAGCCTCAAGGTTTGAACAGAGATTTCCTTTAACATGGCTATTGCATATCTACCTGAGGAGCTATATAGGCTTCAGGATAGGAAGCAATATTCAACTGCGCTATTCCTTGACTTATCCAAGGTGTTTGACACCATAGCGTATGAGATACTCTTAATACAATTGAAATTGATTGATTTTTTCTCCTATGGTTTTCCAAACAATTCGAGCATAGAAAAAGAAAAAAGAAAAAAAAATGTCTTTTAAAGGCTCTCTCCTCAGTTGATGTGGAGTCCCACAAGTATCTATTTTTTGGATCACTTTTGTTTTTGATTTATGTTAATTATTTATATAAACTCTTATTTTCTTTTTAAATAGTAATCTTAAAAGTCTGATTTTAACAATCAAAAGCAAGCTTCATTCAAATACATTATCCCTGTATTGAAAGTAATAATTTTTTTGTTGTTTAATTGTGTTAAAACAGGAATCAAAATAGAAATCTTAAGGTGATGATAGCGAAAATGAAATTTCTCCAGCATCAATAGTTAGAATTCTAGGTGAATTAATTGCTAATTAATTGTCCCGGAAGCCTTACATTAGCAATATTTCATCTAAAAGTTCTAGAGACATCAGGATTATAAGTAAAATATGCCATTTTCTGGATAAAAAGTCTGACCCTATGCTTCATTCACTTTTTAATCTACCCTTATGTTAATTATTGCAATAATATCTAGGTTAATTATTCTAATAATATCTTGTACCAATCCTATTAAGCATAACCATAGCTACTATCTCCCTGAAAAATGCTATCTACAAATTATTGTTCATTCAACTTACATACTCTGCTCACAATCTCTTTTATAGGAATAGATACTCCAAGTATAACTCAGTTAAACTTTCTTCATATTGTCCAGTTCGTCTCAGTTGTTTTCTACACATTCAAGAAATCACGATTATGAAGCAAGAAATACAAACCAATTAAAAAAATAAAGAGATAAATACGGAAGAGGATTAGTGCCTCTGAAAAAAATAAAAAAGTTAACTTATTTTTCAATTTTATTTCTGTATGATATAAGAAAAAAGTCAGAATTCTGACTTTAATCTCAGAATTCTGACTTTATTCTTAGAATTCTGACTTAAATCTCACAATTCTGACTTAAATCTCAGAATTCTTTTTTTCTCAGAATTTTTACTTTTTTCTCAGAATTCTGACTTTAATCTCAGAATTTTTTCCCATATTAAACTGAAATAATACTTAAAAATCAGTTAACCTTTTTTTCAGTGACCCTAATCCTCTTCCGTAGATAAATAACAATAGAACAAAAAATAAAAAATGAGGATACTTTAAGTAACTTGACGGAATTACATTTACTCTCCGACCGCAGGTGGCGCTGTAACAGAACCTCAGCTAACTTCTTGTCAAAGAATACCCGTCTTTACCGCAGTTGTTGGCTCTTACTGAAAACACAGCGGAAGGAGTGTTGGACAAGGCTAGCAGCAAGCTAGCTTATTTTAGCCTTCATTCTCTTATTTGTGTGTGTCGTATCATATGCAGAGAGATGTGGTTTATTTATTTACTGAGCTGGCTGTCGCTGGTCGTCCAGATATCTTTCGTCACACTATCGATAGGTAAGTTAAAGCTGGAAAAAAAGCCCACAGCAGAAACATAGCAGCTAGAATTAGCTTAGTAATGCTAACGCAGCGAGCAGGTGAATCAGCTCAGGTAAATGTCAGAGGGGCTTCAGAAAACAAAGTTAAATGTTTCATTTATCACATTACCAGGTTGATTTGCCACAGCTGCGCTTTATACTGAAGTTTATTACAAACTAATCTTGTAGCTGTCGTTTAACTCCGGTGTTCTTTTGTCTCTGTATGGGATTATCGTAAATCGAATCATATGATTCAGAACAAACTCCAGCTTTACGACATGAAGCAAAGATCAAAGCCACAGCAGCAATCTAAAAGATAAAGGCAGATGTGCAAGTAGTTCAAATCAATGTTTGTTTACACGTGGAAACAAATAATAAAAAAATAACCTACTTAATAACAAATGCATTGTATTGGAAAAGACAAACTCCTTAAACTTAATAGCTGGTCCAACTGACAGGCATAACTTTAAAAGTAAAAATTCAGAATTTGTCTTAGAACTGCTTCCGTATTTTATATTTGCAAATTTAAGAGTTTATTGTCATATCTATTTAGTTCTGAAATGATCCACTCATGAAATCATAATTGATTCAACGACTCAATTAAATCAAAAACATTTGTGAAAGTGCCAAATGAACCCTTGTTTAGAGCACAGTATGATGTGTCTGGGAACTTAAAGTTCTTAATGGCAGTTTTTTCACATGCCTCTGTCACTTTCTTTAAAGCCTTTTTGATCAAAAATATGTTGCAAATTAGCAGAGAGAAATTAAGATAAAGGATTTGATACTGTGCTGACCTACGTATCCCTTAGAATATTTCAAGTTATTCAGAAATGTTATTGAATGAAATGAAAGACAGTAAATGCCTTTTATTAAAAGAAAAAAATACAAATCTTGCATTTATCACTTGATTTTAGAGAGAATACCATCAAACATCCCATTAAAACTCAGAGTCTACATCACTCATCTCTGTGACTAAAATGATTTGATTTTCAATAATCTGGCTGTATTAGACATAAATTGTATGAAGTTTTCTGCATCACAAACCCACCCTCCTCGTTTGTTGACTTCAGCTGTTTTGACTGACTTTTAGATGCTCCAGAAACTGCCTGTTACATATTGATTTACTCATGATGCCCAGATACCGTCTATAGCCCCTGATCTTTGCTCTAGAAGTGCCACCTCTTTTCTAATCAGATATAAGGCATGTTTAGTGCTCTTTCTTAAGTTATTTCCATTTTATTTCCCCCAGCGGCTGGCCTGTATTACTTGGCTGAGCTAATAGAAGAGTACACAGTAGTAACAAGTCGAATAATAAAGTACATGATCTTGGTGAGTATGCAGGTTGAACCTGATGCATCTTATAGGTGTTTGCTGTACATTTTAGTTTCCAGGTATGCAGAGCGGACTCTCATTGTGTGTGAATCTGTCCAGTTCTCCACAGGTGTGCTGCTGGGTCTCTATGTTTTTGAAGGCTTCCCTCTGTTAATGGTGGTAGTCGGCCTCTTTACAAACCTGGTGTATTTTGGCCTCCTGCGAACCTTTCCCTACATACTGCTGAGCTCCCCCAACTTCATCCTCTCCTGTGGTGAGTAAGAAACACTTTGTTCAAGTTTTATTACTTCTCTTTTATAAACTGCAACAAGTATACAAAATAAAAGAATATTTCATTTTAGATTGATATTTCCCATCTGGTCATGATTTAACTTTTCTTTTTTCGTTATACTTAAGTGTTAGTGGTGGCGAACCATTACATGGCCTTCCAATACTTTGCACAAGAATATTACCCATTTTCAGAGGTATTTAATTCCTTCTTTTGCCTTTTCATCATAGCTCTAAATGCTGGAAGTGTGTTTGTGTCCAACTGTGCTGTTTTTTTCTTTTGTTGACTGGTTTCAGGTGCTGTCATACTTCACCATCTGCCTCTGGGTCATCCCCTTTGCCTTCTTTGTGTCACTATCAGCAGGAGAAAATGTGCTTCCATCCACCATGCAGCAAGGAGGTGAGCGTTATCCAGAAAATCACTTTATGTCTGATGAAAGTTAGGCACAAAGGTGTTTATAGTTTAACATAGCAGAGTGATGCATGAGACATTACCAAGTAGGGATGTAAACAAATAATTAGGGCTGAAACAATTAATCGGATTAATCAATTATTCAAATAATTGTCAACTAATTTAATAATCGATTAATCCTTAACTGGAGTAAAGAGACTCTCAAACATGCCTTAAGCTGACAGAGCAACCAAACCTTATATATATATATATATATATATATATATATATATATATATATATATATATATATATATATATATATACACATAACATTTTGCATGTAAGATGATAAAAAACCTTTTCTGCCTGTGAATACGCTCTATGTAGAACTCCGGTTATAATTTAATAAAAAGTCTTCTCTAAGGAATCCTTGTCTATCCGATTATTAATTTATTAATCAAAATATAATCGATAGATTAATCGTTTTGCAAAATAATCGTTAGTTGCAGCCCAACAAATAATCAACCTAAGATTAAGGATTTATTTTATTAACATTTTTATTCCATCCAATGAATTGTTAATGTCCACTGTGTAGTGATGTTCATTCTTAAGCAGAGCTGAGAGAGGAATGTTAAAAATCGGGTCTGTGATTATTTTTGCACAGTTTTAGTGTGATAAGGATGCAGAATTCAATTAATGCTGTTCTTTTGTAAATATAAACTCCAGAAGTTATTATCTAAATAGTGCTCAAAGTCTCTGCTGTGCTAAAAGGAGAGGATGTGATGATAAAAAGTGAAGGACGCATCACAAAAAAATTGTTACATGATAGAAGAAGACATTCTAGCAACAAGCAAGATAAATTGGAAAAGCTTTTGTGATTTAATTCCCTTCAAAGAGTCGATCTTTAACATTCCTCTGAGAGCAACCAGAACAGCCTGTTTAAAAGTGCTGCTAACAACACAAAGTCTCTCCCACCAGATTGTTGCACATAAAAAATAGTCTAACAGCATTTCAGTGAATTATCCTGTCTTTTAATTATACTTTTATGTGTCTGTAGATTGGATAACAGGAGTATATCACATATTTGATCATTTTTTTTATGCAGTTACCTAATATGTTGAACCATGTGTAAGAACACTTTTTGCTTACTCACTCAGTAGTTTATACAACTGGCACGTTAAATGTTTAAAATATTATGTACTTTTTTTTTAATTTAGCATATTTTGAATAAAGTTTTATCTCTTGATGTTGTGGAAAGATCCCCTGAGAGAAAACGCAAAATTTGAAGAAAATTGCTATTTAATTGTTAGTTGATCAATAGGATCGATCAACTTTAGATTAATTAATTAATCGATAACTTGCATCTCTGTAACCAAGAGAAGAGTTTGCACCTTTATTCTGTTTTCTTATTGAAATTAACTTCTCACCAACAAGCCTACATCATTTGTGCTGATGAGAGGAATGTTTTTTAAAGGCTTTTTTTAGAGCTCCATTGTCCAGAGGTGTGTGGGCAAAAATTTATGGTTGTCAATAAAGATTGATGTTGGAAATGGTCAGATATTAGCCAGAAAATGGATAACAGCCTCTAAAATCTCTATTAGAAAGCTTATAGAGACACTTTGCTTCTGTATGCATTGGTTTATAGTTTATGTAACTCTTTGGCAAATAAGAAATGGGACAGTTGTTGAGTATTATTCGCTGGTTGGGAAATATCAAATGATCGAGGCTTTTCTATCATTCCATACTAAAAATCAAGAAAAGCACTCAGAGAGAGCAGACCTCAAACGTGACTTACATCTAAAGCTAAAACCATCAAATGATCTGGAACATTGCCCGATTTTAATGAATTGTTCCTTGGCATGATGTGCACCTTTGGTAAAAATATATCCTTTTATAAGTTGATAAATAAGGCACAGCATGCGTCTGCAGCCTCTGGTGTTTGTTCTGCTCCAACTTCTTTCAATCCCTCTGCACTTGAGTTCGAGTTAGACATGGTTGAACTTTGCTGCGTTTTTAGCTTCAGTGTAAGACTTTTTACTTTTCGAGTCCGATGCTGAAGCTGTCAATAGTCACTGCTGCCACTCTCTGGTTTAGGGGGAAACTGCTTGCTCTGCCAAATAACGTTAAACGATCCTTTAAAAACTTTCTACATCCGCAATATGCTGTGGGTCACCACTTAAATTTTATGGATTGTTTTTTTTAGACTAAGGTGCACATAAGGTTCAGACAGACAAAAAAAAAAACAGACATACACAAATTCTACTAAACACATAACTTCCTTGGCGTAGCTAATAAAAGCCTGCAGAAATAATGCTATTATAATAACGGGTCAATATCGGTATTAGTCAGCACTCCAAGTTGCGATATCGGTATTGTATTTGAAATGTAAAAGTTGTTTTCTGGTTGCCCCTATTTGTCACAATGTAAATTCTTGTTATTTTGAGTAAATATGACTTTAAATTTAAACCTTAAATTGTTACATTAACAATAAAGTTGCGCTAAAAGATTTACATGCATTTCTTTACCCATTTGATATCAATTTATTTATTATCACTTGAAGACTTTCCTTTTTAAATGTTTTATCTTTGTCTTTATTCCTTTTTCTTTTTCCAGATGATGTGGTGTCTAATTATTTCACCAAGGGAAAACGAGGCAAGAGGTCCGGGATCCTTCTTGTATTCTCCTTCCTAAAGGAGGCGGTACTTCCCAGTCGACAGAAAATGTACTGAAGGACTCGGGGGTGCAGACTCTGGGCTGGGGACGAGTCGGTGTGATGAGAAGTTGGACATGGAATGGTAATGCAGGAAGGACGGCGGACAGTTTTTTGGTGGAATTGACTAAAAGCAAAGCAGCAGCCAAAACAACAAGGGGGGGAAACGCACAAAAAGGACGGACCAACGAACAGACTGGATGATTGAGTTTACAAAAGCCACGTTCATCTTTGGGTTTGTTCCAACTGCCAACAACATCTACAGTCCTGACAGTAGCGCAGTGATTTTTGTATCATCACAATAATTTTTTAAGCTTTAGTATTGAGGCAATGTATGTGTGATTTGAAACAATAACTGACAAACTGAAAATGTTGGCTGGGATGGATAAATCATTGTTGGATTTCCTCTTAAAGATTTCTTCTGTTGTTTTTGCGTTTGTCTGATTACGTGTTTAAGGTAGCAGAAAAGCCATGTAGGAGGGATAAAAATGCTTCCATTTAATGAGGGGTAGATTACAGAGAGCCAACGTGCGGAAAGCGAAAATCCTTAAATGAATCACTTTGAAGGAGGAGTTTAAAGTCTGTTAAGATGGATATGGTGAGTTTGGTTGGTGGTAAGTGTACTTCTTTTAAATCTGGTGAAAGAAACTTATTTTATGTCTTAATTTCAGTGCGTTCCGTTGCTCTGGATCAGTTAAACCTGTTGTCGGTCATTTTTCTGCTCTGCCATTTCCCATCTTAGTTTTGTTTTGAACACTTGAAGGCAGCGTCTGAAACATTAACCAATATCTCACACTCTTTAGGGAAGTCTCAAACCGTCATTACTCAGAACATGCACAGATACTTGCCTTCTTTTGGGATGTTTTGGACTCATAATTTGCATTTCTTTTCCAATAGGAATCCATTCTTACCCCTAGAGTGTTTCGTTTTACAAATTTAGGGAGTTTGTTTCCATCACGTTTTATTTGTTGTAAGGTGCGTTTATGTGACTCAAAAGACCTTTATCTACTGGCAGAAGGGTTGCTTCTAGTTATTCTTGATAATAATATCAATTGTTATAAGAGTCTAGTAGCTTACTTAAAACTTTTAAATTCTTTCCTAATGAATATAAACTGCTACTCGGAGGTTAAGCAGGTTACAGCGAAATGGCAACACTCTATGAATCTGGTCTCAATGCTACGATTCGCTTTAACTCTTTCACCACTCAATAGCGCTGACTGGTGGCTACCTCCCTCTCTTAATCTTTAACTGTCAACGTTTTTTTTTTTGTATCTAAGGTTAAATATGACATGACAGACAAATGTAAAAACTTAAGATCAAACCTGTGAAATGATGTTTGTAGGGTGAAAGATGCCGGGAGATGAAAGCTGCACAGTTTAGCTTTATGACGGCAACACTACAGCAGATGAGAATGTTCGCAGGATTCATCATAGGTTGCTATGCACACAGCTGTGAAATAAAAACTTTTATGGAAAATAACATTTGGATTTAGCTGTTGATGTTTGAATGAAACGAGGGGTTAGAAAATATTCAGATTATTTGAGGTGACCGGGCCTCAGGGGGAGCACCAGGTTCATGGTGGTGTGCCCTCTGACCCTGTCTGAGGTGTGAAATGCTTCATGAAGTAAAGGAGGAAGATGACCACACCAAACGCCTTCAGCCGACAGGCTGTGACTTAAGGTTTGGATCCAGAAGACTTCACCTGAGTCCTGGTTCACATCCCTGCGGCGGCTCAGTGGAGGCGCACACATCTGTGACAGGTGACCCAGTTCAGTGAGGTTTTCTCACCTTTCACTCACCCCTCCACCACCGTGTGCCAGCCTAGCTTTTGTTGAGCTCGTACCTGGAGTGTATGACACGTTTAAGGTTGTCACTTTAGGCACATTTTGTTAAACTGTGATGTTCAGCGGCTCACCTGAACACATTCCAAGTTTCAAAGGTGGCGACGAACCATTTCAACATTTTTTATTTTTCTTCATTTCATGTGACAGACATCCTGTATGTTTCAACCAGGCAATCATTTCGTCATGGGCTCATTCTTTATTCATATTCAAATTCAGGCACCTTTGGATGACATTTAAGCTTCCAGACTTTTACATGAGTTTCTGCTTTATTGTGAAAGTTCTCAGAATCTTCAGAAATTAACTGACTAGTTTTTTCATCGATCCTTTTCTGCTCATGAAGCCCCCCTTTCCTGGATCTGGGTGTATAGTCACACACCTAGCAAAGCAAAAACAATCCAACCTGTCTTTACCTTTAGTTTTAATGCAGACAGCTGATGGATTTTGAGTAAAAAAACCTACGGTTGTTTGGAACTCCTAAAAGCTTCATCCATTTGGAAAATGTCTACAGAGCATAACTCTACCACCATCGTGTTTTACAGCTTGAGGATTGGCAATGATGTCTTATATTATCGGCCCACCTGGAGTAAATCAAAAGCACCAGTTTGGTATCTTCTTTACTTTTGCTAATTGGTTTTAGGAGATTTTTGTCTGTCTTGGCTATTTAAAGGAGCTCGTTAAAGGGTTAACTCCACTTTGTCACTAGGTGGTGCGTTGTGCGCCAGCCTCTGTTCAAACTTAGCCGGTTGGCAAGTCCGCTTAAGCTAGCATTAGCAAACATTTAAGTGTTTATTATTATTATTATTTACTTATTTATTTTATTAACAAACCTTTATTGACAACATACAACTTAGTACAATAATAGTTGAATCTTACATGTAAAGTTAGCATAAGAGAAAAGAAGATAATATAAAAACAAAATGAATTAAAAATGCACAAATAAACTTAGAGGTCTTCTACAAGTAGATAATACTTTGCCAAAAATGATTATTAAATTAATTATTTTGCTATGTTAGATTTGCATTCGTAATTATAAGGAGTATTTCCAATTTGTGCAGAAAAACATCTTTTATTTATTTTTTGAGAGAGAGAGTTTTGCAAATGGAACCAAAAAGAAGCGACACGGACACAATCAACAAAAATGCTCAATAGTTTCCCCCTCAAATCCACAAAATGAACATTTATTACTTAAACTAGGAAAAAAAACACACCTATTTGATTTTGAAGAGTATTACAGATGTACAATTCTGAAAAGAACCACTTTGACTATTTATCGATAAGATGGTAGGAAGATAGAGTTCTTGTTCATAAGAGTCCATCAGTGCTTAGATATAGGGGTAGTATGAGGGTACTTGTATGTTTTGGACCAGTAAAAATGTATTGACATACTTTTTTTGTTGTAAAATGAAAACTTGTTTCTGCACAACTCTTGATGTTCTGTGGATGTATTTTTTTTATTCATTAAGCTGAAAACGTTGTAGCCGTGAACTTTAACTTGGAAAACTTGTCCTATAATCCTAATTCATCTTAAATTCAATAATGTGGTAAATAAAGATTTTTCATGAGCAGAACGCTAGGAGTAGTTGTGAGAAATCGCTGCAGCTTTACAGACAGCGTTTATATTTGCTGGCTTTATATTTAGTACATCTATTTTTTCCACTTCTCATATCTTTCTATGCTGGGCTTATTCTAATACTTTTTATCCTGACTGCAAACATTGAGCATTAGCTCAAGGATGCAAATGTGAATAAAACTTAATTTTAGGCTTATCAGATCGATTAAAGCTAAAAATATCACTGAAACAACCTCTAAACTAATGAACACTGAAAGTTAAAAAGTATGGAAAAGTGTATTCTTCCCTTAAATGTTTTGCTTTTCACCTTGAAGTTTACAAGATATGCAAATTTAAATTTGGAAAAGGTGTGGAAAATATTTTTCGTTGTCATAATTATAAATTAGAAACGTATTTAGAAGTCAGATTATATTTCTTATTTAACACATTTGCACCTCAGATGTGCACATTATGACCTCATCCTCTGGTTTCAGGATGTTTGTGCTCGTTCTGAAAGATACTTGATCAAGTCTGTGCTGCCAGGAAGATTGTTTACACTGTAAAGGAGTTAGTTATTCAGAAATGTCTGTTAAATATTGATGCCTTTGTTTTTTTGTTTTTTTCCCCTTTAAACCTGATTATATTGCCCTGGAATGCGTAAGCTCAATAGTGCCCCGGCTCCAGGACCTCAGCCAGGTGCATAGCCACCTCAGTCCAGGGAGAGGTGTTCCTCCCCTGGGGATGTCCTCGGTGCTGGACTTCCTCGATGTTCTGTGGCTTAAAGCCCAGAGGCGTGGCCATCCTAGAAGGGAAGGCTTTGGGAAACAACACTCTTTCGACAACATCTCTCGGCGCTTTGGGGGTCGGCTGTGGCTCTGTGTCCCACTTGGTGATATACTGAAGCCTGTGGCTGCTGCTGTCCTCCCACACGGTTACACTTTCCCTGAGATCTGGCTCTACAGAGGGTTTCTCATGCTGGGGGCTGATGAAGACGGTCCGGGGGATGTTTGTTGAGACTGTGGGTTGCGTTGTTTTGGAGATAACCTTGTTTTTCTGAAGGCCTTGTGACTGGCTCTTAGTAGGTTTGGGTTTACAGCTGGTCTGCTCTGGTAAAACACACCGATCGTGGTATTTGGACACCGGGGTTTTCGGGGGGAGCTCCTTTAAAGGAGGAAAGCCTTTCTTCTTCGCCCACTCTTCCATCTTGTCATGGTTACGAGTCTATTGAATAAAAAAGAGAAATGGCCTCTGTAGTTAATGTTTATATGAACGTTGTTAAACTGTTTTCGGCTTAAAAAACACCAACTCAAAAGTATTTTATAAGGATTTTGTCTTATAGAACCATGTTTGTGTTGCTCCTGTTGTACTTTTAAATTCTTTGTCTACAGTTAAAAATTGTTCATTAACCTAATCCTGATTTTTAGCTTCATTAGATCTTTCTTTCTGACCAATCTACTGTGTTCCTTGGTCTTCATGATGCTGTTTAACTAATGTTCTCCAATAAACATCTGGGGCAATTAGCAGCTGGAATTATACTGACTATATTTATATTACACACAGACCATTTAACACTTGCTTAAAGGAATTTCGCAACACTGCATATTTCTATTAAATAATGTCCAAATAAAACATAAAGTCTGTGCTGTTTTGTTGGAAATTTTAAGTAATTTGCTCACCTTTTTGACCAGATGATCCTGCTCGACCTTATTGATGAGATCTCTGTATAAAACATGAGTCAGCTTTATCTCCTCCATTTCTTTCATCTTCTCACAATGCCACATGCTGTGCTTTAAGTACCTGAACACATAAGAGCTTTAAAAAACTAAATAAATGTTTGAGCTGCTTGCAGTTTGGAGCTGGGTGATTGCTTTAGCTGGGTACCTTGCTACTTTCCTGTGGCACCAGATGTGGGCCATGTCCAGAGGGGTGAGCCCCATTTTGTCCTTCGCCAAAAGATCTGCTCCGGCTTTCACAAGGATTTCTGTGCTCTCAAGCAGGCCCTCTGAGGCAGCAAAGTGCAGAGGGGTCTGCCCTAAAACTGTAGTGCTAATTGGGAATAAAACATTGTTTATCCAATTTCTTTTATCTATACATTGCTGGTAGAAATTTCACAAAGTGTTTGTTATTAAATGAAAGAATATTTCTTTAAGAAAGGCGCCTACGCGTTTACATCAGCTCCATGCTCCAGTAGGTATCTGAGGCAGGTGTTTGAGGCGCCACGTGAGGACAGGACCATGTGCAGGGGGCGACGACCGTGAGAATCACTGCTATTGATCAGCCACTCCCTGGACTCTAGGAGGGCCTGGATAGCAGGCAGATCACTGTAAAAGCACTTCGCATGGAAGCCCTGCTGCTCCTGTTGGAAACAATTAAAGGATGTCTTCTATTTTATTACCTAACTTTGGAAATCCAAGAGCAATTATTTGTTTTATAACATTCATTACGCACATTTGATTGTCGTTATGATGTATTTTACATGGTTCCTTTTTTTAAAAGTGAAAATGCAATGGTTTTTAGGATTCCAGACATTTTTTTTCTTTAGAATAAAAATGAAATATTGTATTATGGCGGATATTTTTAAAGCAACCATGCCTTAAATAAGAGCCCTGCACACAGCATGCTAAGATAAACACACAGCTGACCGCATGGATGAAGAAATCTAATAAGGGATCAAAAGATTGATGCATTAATGAAAATGAAAAAAAAGAAAAAAAAAACAAAACAGCTGTATGAATAAAAATGAGATAAAATTGTAAAATTGAAACCTGAACATTTTCCACTCTAATCTTCTAGTCAAATAGAAACTTTAACACTGCTGACAGAAAACTGTAGAAATAAATAATGCAGAAATAATTTTTGCATATGACTTTTTAACTATAGGGCTGATATACCTTTCTTGTATATGTATATAAAAAAACAACAAAAATCAAGCAAAAGACAAAATAAGTAGCTTTTGCTTTTGTGTCTAACCTGCACCTCTGGAATCTCTGAACTCTCAGCCACATCTGGCAATGCTGGCCCACCAGATGGAGCTTTAGGGGAAACTTTTCTGCAAGAAAAAAAAAAAACAAAAAAAAAAAAAACAGAATAGCTGCTGTAGAACTTCACAGGTAAAGCCAGAGGGAGAAACAAAAATC
>NW_015150572.1:703856-720736 GCF_000732505.1 Cyprinodon variegatus
CATACTTTTTCACTTTTACTCAAGTAAAGAGGTCAAATTGATACTTCAACTTTTACCAGAGTGTTTTTAAACTGCAGTATCTATACTTCTGCTTAAGTAACATGTGTGTACTTCTGACACCGCTGTATAAGTAAAAGCGTCACTTGTAATATTATTAAACCCCAGGTTAATTGATTTTGTACAAACATTTTATAGTCAACCTCCAATTTGGCTTCCGAGTCAAGCCTGATACCGTTTTGGTCGAAGGCTGAAACGTTTGGGAACCTTTTAGGGCACTCTGAAATCTTAAAGGAAATGTGGGTAATGGCACAATACTAACTATTCGGACATGATTGTTCATCTAATCTAACAGGAGACATGGTGTGACATGTGATCCTGGGCAATCCTAGAATAAAACCAGTCAGAGGCAGCAGGAGACCTAAAACCGGGGCAGTTTTTTTTAGCTTGGCAACCACTCTAAACATACTGTGAAAGTGAATGTGCAATTATTTACAGACATGCACATTCTTGTATCAGAAAAGCCCAGGAAAAATCAGGTAAATCAAATAGAAAATCTGTGACAATACTTGGAAAATTAATGTTCACAAATGCTCCTCATCCCAAATGTGTCTGAGCTCAATCTATTTGGTGTATAGGTAAAAAACAAGTTTCTGTCTAAATGTGCAATATTGATATAGCTGTAAAGCACATTGATGTAGTTACTTGCCTTAACTGTGCTTGTGGCTTTATTGTGGGAAAATGTGCAAGGGGCCGTGTATTGAAACTGAAAACTGTTGTTGTGGCCAACTCATTTGTAAAAAGCAAATAATAGGAACCCACTGCTAAAGTAAATCAGCGCATCTTACTACTGCTTATTCCAAATCACATATAGTAAATGAGGTTCACTGGGTTGTAAAACATAAAGGAAGAAAATCTAGAAGCGTAAACATTCAGCATTCATCGCCTTTGTCCCACATACAGGCTACTTCCTGATGTGCTCATATTGATGGTGCATCTTTCACTGGGCCTTTACTAAAACAGATCAATCCATCCAATGCAGTGGAGACATCAGAAGGATCACAAAGACTGCACACTACAAGTACGTTTGACTCGCTCTGCGATGGCTGTATTCCTGAATGTCTAAAGGGGTCAGTTTCTCTCAGGCTGCTTTATTGCGACTGACCTTTTTACCAAACAGCACCTTTGTTGGGGGAGAAAAAAGGTCTGGACAATGATACTGTGGTATGAATTTAAAGTCTCTGAGCTCTTTTTTGTTTCTATTAAAATTAGCAATTGAAATTGATTATATTCTTATAGTATTTCCTAATTTACTGGTTTCTCTAAATTCTTTTTACATTTTTTTATTGTTTACAGTACTTTCATCTAAAATTATTTTGTTACAAAAAAAAAAAAAAAAAGCAATTAATGTGTATCAGATGCATTAAACCAAGCTACTAACAGTTTAACATTAACCTGTTATAATAATGTATTAATGAAAACTTTGGGGCGATCTGAAAAAACATGTTTTTTGGGAATACTTTTCTAAAATACTGAGTTCTTTTTCCCTCATTCCTACTTTTTTTTGTAGAAGGCACCAAGAACATATGAACATATCAGACTATTGTAAAGAAAATGATTGTTGCTGATTATTTACTTAAAAACTTGCTGTATTGAAACATGTTCAAAGTAAATAAAACAAAATTCTATTTAAAAATGCATTATTGATCCCAATGGGAAATTAAGTAGTGCAGTAACTCATATGTTGTTGTTTTTGTAGGCGTTGATATTCTGTGAAATAATCTCCAGAGGAGTTTTTAGAACAGAGCTGGCCTTCCTTATCAGCTTGTTGAGCTTTTTTTTTAAAAAGTCATTCGCTCTGATGCTGTAACCCCAAGCAGATGATGGCAGAAGTTACTCTCCAACCGACTTCCAAAATATGATGACAGCAGTTTCCTTAGGAAGTACAGTCTGCTCTGCCCCTTCTTGTAGAAGTAAAACAAAATGTGGTCTGCTTTTAGGTAGCCTTTGATCCAGGTGATTATTGATGCCTCCACCTGAGACTTCTGAAGTTTCTCACAAAGAAAGTTAGGATGAATTGTCTTAAATGCACTGGAGAAATCAAAAAAATCATTGTCACAGTGCTGTCTGCCTTGTCTAAATGGCAGTGAGTTTGTTGAAGCAGGTGTAATATGGCATCATCAACCTCAACTCCATGGCGATAAGCAAACTGCAGGGTTCTGTCTCTCTAGGAACTTCATACTGTGGGTTATCAGTAAAACAACTAAATGAACATTAATTTTCTAAGCCACTTCCTCTATGATTTGTACGTTTGTAAAAAATTAAGAAACCAACACATGACTGACATTATGATTGCCACATTCTTTTGATTAATTAGAAGGGCCTTAACAATTTCCTACAAGTTGTTTTTATGCCAAATATGTGTATGTGTGTGTGTGTCTTAATATTTTCTGTCTTTACAAATTTCCCAATATCTAAAGCAGGGGTCTTCAACGTTTTCGAGGCCAAGGACCCCCAAACTGATTGCGAGATGGAGCGGGGACCTCCTAATTATATATATTGTATGAAATTGTGTTATATCAAACTGGTCCTATAGTCACTCTATTACATATGGAGTCATGTAACGAAAGTAATTTCTCCCTGGGATTATTAAAGTATTTCTGATTCTGATTCCTGGTTGATGGGACATGTGTTGTGAATGAAACGGTGTCCAGGTTTGAAAGAGCTCCTGTGTGTCGCTGAATGNAAGAGCTCCTGTGTGTCGCTGAATGTGTGCATTGATGACTGAAAGACATCTTCTGCTTTCATTTATCTGTTTACTACAGTGTGTTGAATTCATGTTAATGTGTATTTAAAGACATTTTAATTAGTGCAAAAAATTGCAGGAGGGAATATAAAAAAAAGTAATCAACCTCAAGACTTTCGCAACCCCCATGCAATACCTCCACGGACCCCCTG
This sequence comes from Cyprinodon variegatus, assembly GCF_000732505.1. Classification (NCBI taxonomy): domain Eukaryota; kingdom Metazoa; phylum Chordata; class Actinopteri; order Cyprinodontiformes; family Cyprinodontidae; genus Cyprinodon; species Cyprinodon variegatus. The sequence continues at coordinate 706,812 of NW_015150572.1, forward strand.
TTGAAGACCTCTGATCTAAAGGCATGTCTGTCTCATTTCCTTCTTTTAGGAAAATTAAATATTATTCTTAAGCTCAGTGTGCCAGGCTTATTATTTTTAGGCTTGGCTTTTACTTTATGACATAAAGCGAGGGTCTTTGACAGGGGGTCCACGACCCCTAGGTGTTCCACGGAGGTACTGCATGGGGCTCGCGAAAGTTTTGGTTGACTAGACTTTTTTTTTTTTTTTTACACTGTCCTGTCTGGCAATGTGGCAATAAGAATAATTGTCTTGATGCCAATAAGAGCCCAACAGATTTTACTTTCACAAGTGGAGCAGTACAGCTATCTCCATAGTGTTCCGCTTGTTTTAGGCATATAAATTGCTTTATTATAATTATGCAGGGAGTTTTACAGATCATATGGACACTGCCATGTAAGTAGAACAGGAAAGGAAAAACTGAAAAAAAGGAGAAAAGATGAAAGAAAGAGGAGATAAAAGGGAGATAATGATAAAACATTTTCAGTCTGCTTCATCACCTGCAAAGAGATGTAAAAAGAACAGCACAACCAATGGACATGGTACGAGACTATCTACTACTTTATACTATCGCTGAAGTATAAGTATTATTATTTAATCTGACATGTACTCTGTGTTACCTGAAGATAAGAATATGGGCTTTTTTATATTCCCCCCAGCAATTTTGTCCACTAATTGAAATTTCTTTAAATACACATTAACATGAATTCTATACACTGTAGTAAACAGATAAATGGAGGCAGAAGATGTCTTTCAGGTATCAATGCACACATTTAGCGACACACAGGAGCTCTTTCAAGCTGGGCACCATTTCATTCACAACACCTGTCCCATCCACCAGGAATCTGAATCAGAATCCCAGGGCGAAATTACTTTCGTTACTTTACTCCATCTGTAATAGAGTGACTATAGGACCAGTTTGATATAACACATCTTCATACAATATATATAATTAGGGGGTCCCTGCTCCATGTCGCCATCAGTTTGGGGGTCCTTGGCCTGGAAAACATTGAAGACCCCTGAAGTAAAGTATTAAAGACCAGTCCACTTGAAGGCACAGAGGCTATAATTAATCAAAATAAAATTCACGTGTCCACTATAGTGTACGCAGCATTATGGAAGATATTGTAGTGGGTATATGCATTGGTGGAAGCTACAATAATGGCCTTTTTCAATTCTGTGATTGGGTTTATAAAAGGATGTTTTTATTGTGTTCTGTATTGCTGGATTAGTGAAGACACCTAGATGCCTGAATGAAAAATTTTTCACCTTAAAAAGTATCTCTCTTAGGTTATTTCTAAAACATTTCAGGCTGTTATCAAAATAGGTTTTAGATATGTAGCCTATCCTCTGATTTGATAAAAAAAAATAAAAAATCTTTTTTTACCTTCTGTTTGACTGAAGCTACTGTATTAAGAAAACAGAATAAACCAATTAATACAAAACAAACAAAATTATTCTTACTCTTTAGTATGTATTTTTGAAAACAATCACTAATGACAAACAATAACTTTAAGCGTCACATTTCTTTCTCCCTAAAGTTTGTTTTAAAACTTCAATCTGTCACTCACCACTTACTTGCCTTTTTTCCAGAGCTTTCAACTACATTTAACAAGTTAGTAAACTTAATAATTCATAATGCAGTCTTCATGTATCACTTTAAATTTTCACTTTAAGCTCTCAAGACCTTTAATCAATGTCGCCACTCTCTCTAGATGGCCTAAAACTCATATTTGATTCAGCTCTTTAATAAGCAACCACGCCTTTCACTCCCCATCATTCTCTGGGTCCGGTGCGAGGTCAAGGACGGGCCATGAACCCGTGGCTCCCTGCTGCTGGCTGTCGTCCCCCTGGGGCCTTCGCCTTGTAGCCTGACGCAGATGTGTGTGTAGGAAACAGAGCACAAAAGGTGCTGTTGTTTATGTTCGGCGCTTTCAATGAGCATGAAACCCTAGTGTGTCCATGCCAGAGCATATCACTTAATGTACAGTATGAGAGCAGCACAGCCCCACTGTGACCTGAGATACTTTCTTTAACCTCGGTCACGTCCCATAAGAGGAACCAGGAACTCCGTGATGTAGAGCTCTTTCTTGTTTGACTTTCAGCACAGGTCCCTGGATGAAGACCAGATAGTGTGACATCTTTCTCTTAACAGAAGTTGTTTGTTTGGCTGTTGTGTCCTTCCCTTTTGTGGACATGTGTCCCATAAAATGCATATTTCCTCTAAAAGTAAAAAAAAAAAAATCTATAAAAATTCTTATGCTGTTTTTAGTTGAACATAATGTAAAAATAAACAAGTGTAGCCTGCATTTATGTGCATGCATTAGCTTGGACTCATCCAGCTGGTGCATTGCTAAATAGCTAATGGCTATTCAGAGTCTAAACTAGCGTTTGTAGAGGACTGAAATGAGATTATATTCCTGCAGCCCTGCAGCAAGCTCTCTTATTGGTCTGTTTAATAGTCTACTCACACTCCGTCTGTTTTTATTGGCTTTACGAAATGCAATCCTGCGTAAGTAGTTCACAGAGTGGGACTGAATGTATAATATTTAAAATAATGTATGTAATCTGTGTGATTGCTAATGGCCTTATTTCTCTAAAAACTCAGAGGACACTAACTTTGTAAAAGGTAATTGTTTAAATACTCAGGATTTTTCTCGTTTTTTTTTTTTTTTTTTTTTTTTTTACATCCTGGAAAAAATTATAAAAAAAGACAAACATTTACATATTGGGGACATTTTAATGCAATAACTTCTTTATTTATATTAAAAGCCTGGCTTATTAAGGTAAAAATATTTTCAATCCGTTAAGAGGTTTATTTTTGAGCAAATGACTCTAAGAAATATTCTAAAAATATAAAAATAGTGAAAAGCGTGTATTTATTTGTAAAATAATTTTTACCCTTCTCAATAGTCAAAAAAAAAAGAAAAAAAATTTAATTGCCCCAAAAACTTTTCTGACTACCCTTTTGCCTGTCCCCACTGGGGGTACTGTAAGCTCTCATCAATGCAGAAGGCCTCTTTGCCATCACCCTAATCTTTAGTAGTTCCCTTTGCAGATTTAAGTTGGGATTTTAAGTTCTTGACGAACTTAAAACCATGTATTAGAATAGGGAAGAAACCCAAAACATCTTGAGTGGACAAACAGACGGGCTACCATAGAGGAGAAGCACACCACCTTCTTTCCATGAGAAACAAGGAATTATGGCAACTTTTCACACAGACTTATAAAAAAAATGGATATTGTGAAAGAGAAAAGATTGCCGACGCAGAATATCAATCCCAGTCAAGAATGTTTGGGACATGCAGCCTGGAAATCTATGGGAAACGTTTGATGCTATCATTTAAATATAGACTAAAATCTCTGAGGAATGTTTCTGACACCATATTGAAAATTATCATATAAAGAATTAAGGTAGTTCTGAACTTAATAGCATGATTTGTCTAATGAGGGAACAGTGAGTGGCGCTATATAAATAAACTGAATTGAATTGAATTGAATTGAATTGAGTGTACATGTGTTGCTTGATTTGAAACTGCTTTCTTATTACCCATATATAGTTTAGCTAAGAACAGGTTTTCCAACCAAGGAACCCAGATGTGTTTATATTAAGGCAGTCCATGTCAATGCAAGCCCATAGTCATTCATAGGACCTATTCCACCCAAGCAAATTGGTTAAACAGTCCAGATACTCTTCTTTGAGATGCAGGTCTGGGTGTAAAATCCTGCTGCTACCAATGATGTTTTTATAGAAAGAAAATCAAGGCTTAGAAAATGTTATAATAATCACCTCTATTAAAAAGTTCTTTCGTACATATAAAAAATGTCCTCTGCATTTAATCCATCCATTAGGGAGCAGAGAACAGCTTGTTGCGCTTGTTCAGGAACCTAGAGTGGCAGTTTGTGTTTCAAACCTGGGATCTCTTCAGGATACCAACATCCTGCTATTTAACAACCAGGCCACCATAACTCTATGGTTTCCAAGATGAGACGTTTTGGAGAACGGAAGGAAAAAGAGGAAAGTTAGCAGAGGGAAGTGAAGATTGGAGCTACTGTACATTCCTGACTAAACACACACCTTGATAATGCTTCATAATTGATGGGCCACCTTACAAGGACCTGTGCCCCTGGAGCCGCAAAACTGCTTCCTCTGTAAGTGCGCTCATGTCCTCACTTAACTCCCTCACCCCCACATTTCCCTTTCCTTTTTTTCATTCCCTGCCTTCTTCTTTCCTCCCTCTCCTCCCTTTTGCTCCTCCTCCCTTTTTCCTTCCTCCTCTTCCTCATCTCTCTCACTGCCTCATGCTTGGCCAGGCGGCAGCGCACTAATGCACCATGGCACATTCTGCAGCTCCAAGTCACAATGCGACTCGGCTTTATGCAGTGACCGAACGGCGACCTCCCTCAGCATCGCTGTGCACAGGAGCTGTGCTGTAGCAGGGCCTGTTCAGGGAGAGGATGAAAGCTGCGAGCGAGGAAGTGCAGGGTCAGGAGAGGAGAGGAAAAGAGGGCAGGGAGCTGACACTGGTGTAATCAGATCAACTGACAGGAAGATGAATAATTAGTAACAGTTAAAGGGGGAGCTTTTCAAATCCACATCTAGAATATGTGTTTGTGCTATGTGTGAACTGTTAGTGTCAAACTAGAGGGGATAAATGCCTCTAAAAACTCTGGAACATGATTATTTCAGGACTTCCCCGATTTGTTGCTTTGACCTCTTTTCATTTTGAGGGAATTTGCTCTTTTATCCCCCCGAGATGAAAAAAAAACGTCCTGTTATCACACCTTCCTATGGTCTTCACATTTTTCCACATCCATGGGACACCTTGTTCTCAGTCCTCTCAGCTCAGCAGAAATGACCAGAGGGAAGGAGAGGGAGATAAAAGGACTGTGATAGTGAGAAAAAGAGAGGATAGTGAGGGAAGCAGAAGAACGATAAGTACATCATTTGTGTGTGTAGAGGAAGAGGAAAGAGGAAAGAGACTTGGTTGTGGTGAAGATGTCTGCCAGTTGCTGCTGATTCACTTTTTTAAATCTTTCTCCATAAAAAAAAAAACATGCATAAAGCAAAACTTGCCTTTTTTAAAGCTGCATTTTTATTGTTAACATGAAAGACTAGATATTACCGCAATTACCTTTTGACAACTGGAGTTTAAAACGCAATGAAAACTCACCTTTAAATTAACGTTGTTTTATTTTTTATCTTTTCATAAATTTCATGAGTTTTTTTTATCAACCATTTGGGATAAAATCACACCTTAGTCGTGTGTAAAGTTGCAAAGATCAGCCACTCAACCGGCTCCCGTTATGGAGGTCAAAGTTAAATGTGCTAAAGCCCGAGTCTGTAGATAGCACATCAGCATCATCGTCAGCAGCAGTCCGATCTGCACTGCAAAGTTCAGTCGAACAGGAACTAAAAAGGAGAAACGCAAAAAACTTGCAATACCTGTTAAATTCAATGCTTCACCATTGTGACATCGGCTTTCCATTGATGTTGACACCTAAATTGCTTTGCATTTTTTTCAAATTACAACCACAAACCTCAATTTATTTTATTATGATTTCATGTGGAACAAGCAGATGGGCAAGAAAGAAGGTAATGTTGAGAAATAAATTTAAATAAAATAAATTTTACAGATAGCTTAAAGTGAAATATGCAACCCACCAATCATTTAGCGAAAGGAAAATTATTTGGGGGGCAGAGAACTATCTACACCTCATGCTCAGAAAGGCTGGTTTACGTTCATGTAAAGATAGATGCAGCTGAATGCGATACAATCCTGGAAGAAAACAGACCTGGTTCTTTCAGTGGGAAAAGAGCATCTAAAACGTACATCCAGAGTTTTAGAGAAAAGTCATTTCTTTTGTCAGAACGGCAAAATAAAAGTCAAGACCTGGATCCAAGCAGAAATCTTTGGACATATTTGAAAGTTCATAATACCAGGTATTCTCCTCTAATCTGAGGAATCAGCCTCAGATTAGATAAGATTAGTCTTTAAATGTGGAAATCTTGCAGACTTGCAACTACGATTGCAGCTAAGTTTGGTTGTCTTGGTTGCTGAATGCAAATGTTTTTTTTTTTTTTTTTTTTTTTGTAAAAAGTTTTACCGTAAAAACCATCTATCATTTTCCTTTCAGTTCACATTTATGCCCTATTTATATGGCCGGTCACTTTACATCACAATATAATACAATTAAGCTTTTAAGCTTAATTTTGCTTAAGCTTTTAAGCAAAAATTGAATGTTATGCTGTTTAATCCTAAAGAACATGAGACGTCTTTCACTGTCCGCATATGGGGCTGACACTGTGACCCTTTCTTAAATATAATCCAGGTCACAAAGCATTGCCTCGTCCCAGTTCATCAGCACCATAACCCCATGGTTCATCTGCCTCTCATCCAAATTGCCTTCAAAGCCTCTAGTGAAGGTTAAAATAAAAGCACTACTTGAAGCTGCTGGGACATAAAAATAAATGCACAGAAACACGATTAGGGGCCTGCATGGCTGGAAACAGTTCATTTCCTGATGAACAAATAAAACAGATATACATCTTTTATTCATTATTCCATCTTTCAAAATTATAATAAAATTTTTAAAATTGGATTTTCAATAACAGTTTAAAACAGAAGTTGCGTTTGCCTAATTACAGCCTGTTTTCTTTTTTAATTACCTTTAACCAGACCGTGTTGGGTTATCCATTGTGGCAGCCACATGCAGAGACACCAAAATCCATTTGGACTGATAACGCCAAAGGGATGTAGCCACATGCTCTGTGTACTGTACAACATGTTGACTGCTGCATTATTGATGTTGGATATGCTGCATGTTTCACTACGCAGTTAAGTGAGGTTTTGGAAATGGTGAACCAGCAGCAGGTTACAGGATATTTTATTGAAGAACTTGAAGCAAGTGAGGATGTTGTTTATGGAGAAAAAAATTGTTTTGGATAGAGAGAAAGCTTGCTGAACTTTAGTGCAGGAGGAAGCACTTAGAAATGTAGCATATAAAGATTATAATCAGGATGTAAAGTGAAGAAACAGGTACTGTGAATGTAGGGGTGTATAGGATTAATGCAAACATATGGAAAAGCAGAGGAGTAGCCTATATAGGAAGAGATACTAATGTTTGTCTCACAGACTGAATTCATCTGTTAAGGTCTGGACTAAAGAAAAACTACTAAAGTTATTCTGTAAGTGTATATTTTAAAATGAAAATTGGTAATCAAATTTAGCATCACAAACCATCTTACCGGTTAACTTTCATCCTTTCATATAGTTGTAATGTAACAGAAATAATATCAGTTAGTTGAAAATATTATATTTCCTTAATTTTCACAATAAAAATAATGGTAAATGTGACCAGATACTGACATTGTTTCACTTGGCTTGCAGGCAAAGACAGACATTTTAATAAAAAAAAAAAAATGCCAGCAGCACAGGATATGCCCTGACTACATGGAAATTTAGATCAGGTTTAAGTTTTTGATTCTGCCTTATTGTTTACTGCATGAATCAGCTACAAGATCTGGCTACAATCTGGTCAGAGGAACAGTAGCCAGCAGCGTTGAAGGTGTAGTGAAATATTCTCACAAATTTTTTGTAAAGGCCTGTCCTCTCCACTTAAAAAATAAAAATGCTGAACATGCACAACCATGTACCCACTCCAGAGAGGGAACACCTATTAAACGAGTGCGAGAGCATGCATGAGCCCATTTCTCCTCGTGCACGCTCTGTTTAAAGTTGCTGTTTGCATTCCTCTTACAAGCTTACTTTCCAAATGAAGATTAGCAATTTTTCCACAATCTCAGCCTTACCACCGATAAGTGAAAATGGGGACGAGCACATAGGACGGCCTTATGTAAACATATTACCAGAATGATTGAAAATTAGGAGGACCGCCTAGTTTAACAAACATTAATCCATCTGATCAGAGCCCACAGGAAATTGAATAGTGGTGAGAAAGAGGGGCGCGTGAATGTAACCGCAGGTAACTCAGACCTAAACCTTCAGAGGCACATAAAGGCAGTTACTAAGTCAGCCTTTTACCACCTGAGAAACATTTCCAGGATTAAAGGACAAATTTCCAAGCAGGATGTATAAAAACTCATTCATGCATTTATCTTTTGTAGAATTTATTACTGCAATAGTGTCTTCATAAGTTTGCCTAAAAAGTTAATCAGACAGCAGAAGCTGATCCAAAACTCTGCTGCTCATGTTCTCACTAGAACTAATTACAATAACATTAGCCCAGTTCTGAAGCCTTTCCACTGGCTCCCTATAACTCAGAGAAGAGAGTTTAAAATCCTTCTGTTAGTCTATAAATCACTGGATGGATCAGCACCTTAATGCATAACAGATTTGTTGACAGTGTATCAACTTCCCAGACCATTCAGGTCTTCTAGTTTAACCCTGCTCTGTATCCCCAGAACTAGAACCAAACATGGAGAAGCAGCATTTAGTTCCTATGCTGCACTAATCTGTAAAAAACTTTCTTTTAAGCCAAAGTTAAAAACCCATTTCTTTAGAACTGCCTTTGATGGTTGAAGTCAAACTGTTAACTGATGTATTATTATTTTCTGGTTGAAGTCCAACTTTTTTGCTTTTAACCTTATTTTTTTCCTGCTTAAATATTTCTCCAAATTTATTGTTTATTTCATATAAAGCACTTTGAATTTCATGTTACTGAATCGTGCTATAAAAATAAATGTGCCTTTCCTTGAAATAGCTCAGAACACGTTATGGCAAACAAGATTTTGCACATAACATTTTGAGCTGCAACCTGTTGTACTGTGGCGGACATCAGTTCTTTTTTTGATCTTAACTTAGTTTTAAAAAAAAAAGTTTTGAACTCGGGTTTGCTTAGCTCACTTAATGAATGTTAACAACCCTTTAGTCATATTTAGAAGTCTTCATACAATATAGTCCATTTTTAGGGGTCACTTTTTAGCCACAATTTCACAATGTTTGGGTCTTAGATAATATTGGCTTGTCTATTTAATAAAAAAACATCTTGAGGAGGGGGCTTTTTATTTTTTTTTTCAGTTTTTATTTCCACTTGGCACTAGTGAGTCGTTGTTTTGACAGGAAAGGGGGTATGAGAGGGGGAGAGACATGCAGCAAAGGACCAAAGGTCGGATTCAAACCCGGGTCGCCCGCGTCGAGGACTAAGGCCTCCATACATGGATTGTGCGTGAAAACCGCTGCACCACCTGCACACCCAGGATGGAACTTTTTATTCATCAATTAAACCAAAAGTAATTGATTACAAACAGGACAAATGTATACAATTTTCCTCTTTAAAATGCACTTATAGATCAAGATAGTTCACCTGGATGTCAGTCATGTCAATTTCTTTTTTCTTCTTTTTCTTCTTTTTTCTTCTAGTGAAAACAGGTATTAATTTAACTTCATAGAATGCATTGACTGCTTTTGTACGCACTTGTGCCTTTTATTTTCATCATAGTTAGAAAATATTTCTTAATTTTATATTGAGATGTTTGATCCTAAAATGTCTCAATCCTTCCTGTAATGTCACTAACTCTTTATGCAGATTTTGTACCATCTTTCCTTTGTCTTGGGTAGTTGGAAAACTAGAGAGATTACTCAAACCAAAAGGAACTGCCCTTCTGCTGGTAAAGATAATCTGTTAGTCATGTAACCACATTTCCTACAGTGAATAGAAGTATGAGATAGAATATTGGTTTAAATCAGTCGTTCCCATATGATACTGGACTGATATGAACCCCCTCTGAACAACTGCTTGTTTTCAAACCCTTTAATCTGAAAACAAATCAGTCCAAACTGTAAGAATATGAAAGGCCTAAGAAGCATAATAAGTGCTTTGGAATACATCATTTTTTTTGGCTTTCTGCCCAGATCTCTAAGAAAAACAGAATATCCAGAAGCACAAATCTATAGCTCGTATTTTGACAGTTTTACAGTGCCAGAAGACTGAAAGGATAGGACTGACAAAAAGTCACATAAAAATTAGATGTAGAGGGACTGTGAGGGCATGTTGCCAGTGCAAATGCAATGTAGCCTCGTGCTGACCTCAAATAACCCTTAACCTCTTTGGGCGTTCATTCGTTCTGTGACTTAAAGGCAGTAATGTGTGCTCAAAGAAACATTGCTTTGTGTCTGTCAGGTAAAAATACATCCTAAAATAAAAACTTGTCTCTTTTCTTTATGGAAGCAAAGGCAAAGTAGCTTCGCTTTTAACTTGACAGCAAGCATTTTTGACATTATCAGGTTGATTATATAAAGGGTTCATAAGTTTTAGGGGTTATGGAGGAATTCCCCTTTGAGCAAAAGTACTGTAAAAACCAGCAGTGTTAGAGTTCAATTTAGGGCTGCAAAACAACAGGGGCACAAAGTTCAAACAGAGTTCTTCCATTTGGGCTGAAAAAAAAGCACATGCAAACTATTGATGTAGTCTGCATTTGCTTGGCATTAATGAAGGGAGCCCATTTTAAGCCTGTTTGATGGAAAATAAAGTTTTACTTTATGCTGCATGTGTTAATAAAATATTTTAACTAGATATAGTAACAACAAAAGTATTTATTTGAGTATTTAAAGATTGTTCCAAAACTGCTTATTTACTGCTATTTTTGAATATTCCCAAAAAACAAAACTTAAAATGTGGTTTTCTGCAAATGTTTTAATATTTATTTCATGTCTTTTGTAATAGAACATTTATTTTTCTTTTGTCTGTCGGGTTTGCAATTATACTGTACACAATCTCTGCACAAATATATATATAAACACCCATTTTTTTTTAGCATTTTGTCAAATAAACGCCAACTACAACTCATTTTAGAGGACGTTGGTTAAAACCAAGGCAAGACACTGCGTAGTTTGCTGCAGCAGAAAAATAATCCAAGATTTTATTGGATTAATTTTTAGTAACTCCCTTTACTCTGACAAGTCCATTAAATTCAGAGGTTGCTCAATTAATAAGCAGGAATTATTAATGTATTTAATGTTTAGATAGATTCGCTTTGAAGAGAGTATCAGTGAAAAAACTGCATCATGAAAACCAAAGAGCGAAGCAGGCATTTAAGGAATAAAGTTATGGACTTTATTATTAAATTTATAGTTAAGTCATAAAACACTGTACAAGATTATTGATGTCCTTCAGAGCTTTGTTCAATCACCTTAAAAAAATAACAGCTAACATTGTAAGACAGGGCCAACCATAGAAACCTATGAGCATAAATCAATAATTCAAGGCTACAGAGAAACCGATGATAACTCTGAAACAGCTTTAGAGATCTTGAAGAAACTGTTAAAATCAGGGTTTCTTATCCCCGATCCTCAGTGCCTACTGATTTACATGTTTTAGGTGTTTTCCGGCCTCCTCACAGCTGACCTGAATGAAAATGTGATCAACAGGCTTTTGCGGCATTTGATGGCTGACAGGGAGGCAATGCAATCATTTCAATCAGGTGTGCTGAAGTAGAGACACACCTAAAACACTAAGAACAGCAAACCCTGACAATCCATGCAGGGGACACAATGAAAAATGCCACTCTAGTCAGATGAGCAAAATAACTATGCATTACATTATCTCCATAGATTTTTATTATTAAATAGATTTTGAGACATAGTAATTTACATTGTGCTTCATCAGTTAATTTCGTTTTTATTCTTTGTTTTGGTATTTTTGTCATATTTAGTTTTTTAGTTTTCCAGCTCCGCTCCCAATACCAACTTCCTCTCAGCTCTCTCTTCCTTCATTGCTCTCAGCTGTTCCTCATTTTCCACCTTATTTCTCTTGCCTCTTTATCACGTTTCCTCTATATATTCCAGGTTTCTCACTGCTCTTCATTAGATCCCTACGTTGTCCCGCCTATGAATCTGGACATGTTAAATCCCTCCTCATGTTTCATTTTGAGATTGCTGTTTGTTTTACTATTAAATCATTTCCATCCAATTTAGCTAATTCTTTGATATACTAATTCTGCAGTAGTGGTGCAAATTATTAAATTTTGTATTCTGCTTATGCACAACGTCAATCCTAATCCTAATGACGCACTGAGGTGTGTGGTTTTGATACGACAAAATGTGGAAAACTTGCTTTGAAAGGTTTTTCAAGGCACTGTTCATTCAGTGATAAAAGAGATGAACTGTTTTCCCAGAAATTAGTAAAATGCATGGGTGTGTGGATGTGTGTGTGCTCATTGGGGAGTGAAATCCTTATTTTTCCTGGCATCCCCCTGTAGTGCCCACATCGAGGTGTGCCACACACCCTGCCCATCTTCTCCTTACCAGGGGTCCAAAAGTCGACGTGGTGCCGGGCAGCAGATTGTGATGTAGTCTGGCACATTTAGGCTCTTTCTGCATTTTTCAGCCACATCTGCGTGCTGGAACCTACTGTGCTTACTGTGCAATGCGCTCACAGCTCCTGTGCATGATTCAATGTATCTGTGACAGGGCTAAAAGTGTTTTTCTAACCCACACACACGGCTCCATGTGTTTCCCTGTTGATGTCCTGGTATATGCTTAGTATCGCCATCAGCTGTTTCCTGTAGCATTAGCGCATATGGTTCAGATAGTCTGTCAGATGTGCTGTGTGTCACTGGCAGCCTGTATGACTGTGCGGGTATCCTCTTATATGTGCCATATGATCTAATTTAATGTAATCTGAAAATGTGCAGAATAAACGCACTGTGTGCACATCTGCTCTCACTGAGCGGTGAGGCGTGAGGCCCTTTAGGTACTTCTATAACCCAAAGAATGTGACCATAAGCACGCTCATTGCTTCCTGTTAGAGAAAGGTGAGGATTTCTCCACATGCTTAACCTGGGGTCGATTTAGCAATCGTGAGCTGAGTGTAAAAGGAAGTCCAGGCATGAAATATCAGGGATAGATCACACCCCAACTAAGGTCTAGCTCCTCCGATTTTCAGGTGTCTTCTCACATCAGATGATACCAATGCTCTGATGGGAGAACACAACTGGAGGGAGTCTGCTTTCAGAAGAGCCCAAAACAAAGAGTCAAACTTTCTTTTTCTTTCTTATTCCTCTCTTTTCAAACACCAGGGGGATCCGAGGTTTGAAAGCTAACGCCCCCACTAGACATTCAGAGGTACAGTCTCACATGTCCTGTACTGCAACTGTAGGGAGCACCTCCAGGGAGGTAAAGATCAATACATGCACAGCAAATCAAGTTTGACATCATACATGACAAGGTCACAGTGTGAGTTGTGGAGAACGATGCTGAAATAAGCAGTGCAGAAATTTCTTTGAGCAGAAAGAAATTTATCCTGTCACTTCATTATGGTTTGAACTCGACCGAGGGAGAAGATGTCCTCATATAAGGTAAAGCAAAAATTACTTTGCAAAAGTGACCATTTAACCAAGATGAGGATGTAAAGCTCATCTATGCTGTTATGCTACCTTCACACCTAAAGCAGTAAAGGCAGCAGGAGCAGCTAGTTTAAATGCAAAGTCAAGGGTTGACGTGCATCAAGGCACAGCAAAATGTTCCGCAGCGCGTTTTGAGCAGCAGGAGCAGCTAGTTTACATGCAAAGTCAATGGTTGATGTGCATCAAGGCACAGCAAAACGTTCTGCAGCGTGTATTGAGCAGCAGGAGCAGCACGTCGTGAGCTTCTGAGCATCTGATGCCTGCGACGTGCTGCAAACGCAGCTGCTGCTGGAGTTGGAAAAATGTAACTTTTGCTGCTCAATGTGCCACATCAACCAATCAGAGAAGCTGATCTGGGAGCTGGCAGGGAGACAGACACAGCACTGCTGATGCAGAGCGCTATGATCACTCCTCTGAAACTGTTTATTAACGCCTAAATTAACTTAAAATGCCGAAATCTGCCGGGAAAAACATGCTTCTATTTTCCTGGTGCCTGCAGTTTGGACCACATACCTAAAAAATCTAACATTTAGATGCATAA
>NW_015150572.1:722202-725511 GCF_000732505.1 Cyprinodon variegatus
GTAAGCTTTGCTTTGGTCACAAATTTTTATAAAGGACAGCGATCATAACTGTCAGATGGCCACTCCTAAACATTAACATTGTTAAAGCTAAAGTGGACATAAGCTTTTAAATCTTTCCTTTTTTATTTTAATTGTTCACTTGTGATCTATTTAAGTTTCACTGCAATACCTTAGTCTGAATTTCTTGTTATTGTAGCTCCAAACGCCCCTCCTTGTCTGCTGTTCTTTAGTGAGTCTGAGAGCAACTCATTCGTCACAGACTCCTCAAATGCTGTTTTTCTGCACCGGCTACAGATTTTTTCTAGTTTAATAGCAGAAATAAGATAATCCAGCTGTGGAGAACATTTTATTCCAAATGTCAACATTTGAAGACTTGGCCATACAAATTTCACGCAGCCTTCAAAGCATAAAACCAACTTTACACGTTTGAGCCAGATATGACCTATAGTTAAGACAGTAAACAGAATATAAATATATCTAAGCAGCACCTACAGAGTCTAAATACAAATTTTCTGCACTCATATCCCTTTGCCAATGGCCAAAAAGACAATTTAAACCTAAGGCTTTTAGCGGCAGTGTGTTCAATCATCATTTGATCATCCCGGTTCAATCCGAGAAGGGATGTTTCTCAAATAATGTACAAAAACAAGGAAACATGTTTAAGCATTAACAGAATTTATTCCAGTCATGTTTTACCAAATCACTGATATAAGCAAGAGTTGCTGAGTCTATTACCTTCATTCTTAGGCCTGTTTCATTCTTGACCATTAGCTGAGGAACCAGCAAAATGGTTCAGCCCTACAAAGTGTTTTCCAATTTATCTTAAAATGCTACACACAGCAAGGAAATGCTTCTCAAGCTGCAGTTTCCTGCCTTTCTTCCCCACATTACAGCATTAAGGTGATGCTAAACTCTCTCTCGTCCTCATATGTCCACATAGGAATGTCTGTTTGGCTGAGTTATACAGAAAGTGGACAGATAGAGAAATTAACAGGTATAAGTTATTTAAAACAGAAAATAAATAAAATTAATGTTCAGCTCCCTGACCTGCGTTGACCCAGGTGAAATGACTCTGCAAGTCAGCTTTGTTAAAATCGCCTTCAAATGATTCGCCTCTGATTGGCATACAGTGGGAAGATCAGATCCGGGCCGATCTGTTAATTTACGTGGTAACATTGAGTGCAACGCCAGTCATGTCTGATATAACAAGTCAAAAAGACTGCTTACATTTGATACACATGGCGTAGCGCTGGTAAGAGGGATTTGGATGGACAAAAGAGCCGAACAATAAAGCTTGCGATTGTAAGCGGATCAACCTGTATTTGAAAAAAACGCGTTAAGCTAATTTTAGTCGTCTACTGTACATGACAAACAAAAAAAAAACAAAACAGAAAACATCCTGGTAGTTTTCTTGACAGGAACTTTTCAGGGTTTTTCTTTTTTTCATTCCATAAATAAAAACTTTATCCATTGTTTTTACAGAATTGTTTTCTCTAAATCTTTCTCTAATGTGAATTACTCTAAAATGTTGCCAGTTGTCATCAGCGGAGATGTTAGAACTACCTTACCTGAACAGCTCTGATAAATACAGTTGAAAGATCCATAAAGAAATTATGGAAAATTCCTTATAATAAATACAGTACTATATACTGTGAATACAGTGGAGAAAGTAAATGTCTCCACTGTGAGATCGATAAAGTCAATCAATCGAATTTACAGACATTTTTTTACAGTTTAGTTAAGGACTAAAAAGGGATTTTCAGAAAACATACCCTTTAAGCAACTTTGTCATTAATTCAAATATATTATTTAGGTCCAGTGTCATAATTTTTAGGATGTTTGTTCATGTTTTTTGGGGATTCTTCTTTGATCTGGTGGTTTTCTGGTGTTCATGCATTTATTTTAAGTGATTAGCTCTATTCATGCATCAGTAATTAAATAGTGTTATTGTTTGAATTTGGTTTATGTAATTAGTTCTTTATTTTCTTCTGTGCCATTTTCTAAATATAGGCAGGTTGTTTAACTTCTCACAGGTGAATATTGTTTATGGTTAGCTAGCTTTCCTGCTGACCATAAACAGTGTAAAGTGAACACCTTTGGGTCCACTCCACAGAACTCCCTCCGGACACCTTGTCCATCTGCAAAAACCATTTGTGCCTAACCTTTAGCTTCCCAGGCTAATGTTACAAGATTCTAGTTCAAAGAAGTGACCGATATCGATCAGGTTGGCGGTCTTCTGTCAAATGAGGATACCCCGTCAGACCAGCATCCCATATTCAATACACATGCGCAAGACGTCCGATTTATGTTTATCCCTTTAGTTTTGTATGAAAAATAGACTTCAAACTACCACGACGGGCGTGTATCCCTTTAGTCATGTACAGAATAAAACAATTTAAGGTGAGGTCGCCTTATGCTTTAAAAAACACCAAAAACGAAGTAATTAAAACGTTTTTTCGAAAACAACTAAAAGGATAAACTAAAGGGCTGAACGGGTATTGACTATGGCTAATTTGATCTGACCGGGTATGCTCAACTGACAGAACAGCAGCCTAAATAAAACTCCCAAGCTTTCCTATAAGGCGGGTACGAATACATGAGCAATGCAACGATTTCATACAATTAATATGTAAGGCTGAATGTTGAGTGTAAAACTATTACTGTTGTATTGTCCTTGATTGGGTCACTGAGTGATGTCTAACATACAAATTAAAATAGCTTAAGGTTTGGGTACTGTTTTTATCGGCTTTGTGGCTCAGTTTAAATTACCGCAGTAGGTTGTTGGATTGATCCCCATGTCAGCTTAAAAGGAATAATTGCCCTACCTTTGATCTTTAAATAAATATGAAAATGATACATTTTCTTTGTTTCTAAAAGCAGAGAAGATGTTTTAGCATCACTAAATCTGAACTAAATTGGATTTAGCCTAGTGACATCAAAGGTATTTAAATTATTAGATTCCTTTTTAAGATAAACCTATATCAAGTTAAAACAAGTAACTTCAGTGTATCTTATGCATCATAACTATAAAAAAGAAGTGAACGATTTTGCTGTAGAAGTAAAAAATTATAAATGATGCTCAATTCATGTTTTTTCAGCTACCCTCAATCAATACATCTGTAGCTGCAAATACACCTGCTTGTCTTTTTGGGTCTCCTAAAAAATTTAATATTGCCCTATTTTTTTTATATTAAAGATCTTAAGATTATTCAAACTGGATAAAGAGTGAGCAAATACAATATTTCAAGTCATGTGACAGATTCTTATTTCCTTAAATAATGTATTTGAGGAATTTCACTGGGTCATTTT
>NW_015150572.1:725521-759842 GCF_000732505.1 Cyprinodon variegatus
TATATATATATATATATATATGTGTGTGTGTGTGTGTGTGTGTGTATGTATATACTACCAGAAGGTAAATCTCAGGCCCACGTCAATTCCTTTGCAGCCTTTTATGGATCTTCTTCCAGGGTTGCCTTTACTTTGTTATAATAAGGAAAAGCACAGAACCTTTTTTCCACTGCATCCTCTGCTCAATCTATAGTAAATTGCACATTTAACTTATCAGGTTTTTGTTTTAGGAATTCCTTTCTTCTTGCGACTCTTCTATAGGCAGATTTGAAAGATTCTGCAACCTGAGCCATGGGCATGTTGGCCTCTTCTTTGATAATCTCCTTCTTTCCTTTAAGTTTAAATAAAGGAACATTTCCTAGAAGGTTTGCAGTTATAAGATCTTCTCCATTTTCATTTGAAGACTAAACAGAGCTCTGTGAGGTGTTCAAAGCTTGCAACATTGTTTTATATCAAAGATCTGTCAACAAATTTGAATCGCTCCCAAAATGACCAAGACGATTAGTAACTAGATACCAGTGGCAAAAATAAGCAAAGCTTAACTTTTGTTTTTAGATTTCAACTTTATTGTTATTACACTGTCATAAGTACTAAGCAATGAAATTCACTCTCTGCATTTAAGACATCCCCTTGGGGAGCAGTGGGCTGCCATTGTGCTGCACCCACAGAGCAGTGTGGGGTTAAGGGTCTTGCTCAGAGATCCAGAGTGCAGACTGTGGGGATCGAACCCGGTACTTGCAACCCAGTACCCGGTACTTGCAAGCGCACTTCTCTAAACCCCTAGGCTAACACTCCCCTAACCCTAGGGCAATGGGCTCTATCAACCAAAGTGTTTTAACAGTATAAATATTATTATGTTATCTATAATATACAAAAAAGTTATATGAAATATCCCCGCCTTTATTTATCAAACACACATCAAGATAGCTTTATGAAGGGAAAGGTTCAAAAACAATTTATGATGAAAACAAATATACTATAAAATTGTGTCTGTATAGATATATCCCACTGGTGCTTTATGTGAAGGTGTGAAGGAACCTTCATCACAGAGGATCTACTGCACCGATCTTCTCTTCTGTTTTAAAATACATGTTTAGAATTTATTTTTTAATTTTTAATTATGCTTAATATCATGCACGTCTTGAAATATAATAAATCATCCTCAAGTTTTATTTGTATTGTATTTGTATTTTAATAGTAAAGTTGTATTTACATACCTTAATATTAACCTTTGTTTATTTGTTTTTTGGGGGGAAATTTTCTTCTTTTCTGTATATTTGCGATTAAAGGTCCTTGTTTGTTTCTATTAATAACATTTAATGATTATGTACAATGAATATTTTCGTGTTTGTAGCATTGTTTTCAGAAGTGTTTCCTGTTCAGAACATGCAAACATATATGATAGAATGTGTGTTTTCTGTGTTTCTATGCCATCTATGGATTAATGGCATCTGTCTGTTTATGTTGGATGCATCGTTTTCTTTGGTGTATTATTTTTATGGAGAGATTAAGATGTATAAAGAGAAGCTATTTTGCAATTTACCCAGTGTGAAAAGAGTTAAGAGGTCAGCTTGTAGGGTGGTAGCATAGCTGGAACAGCTACCTGTTAATAATTCTAATGCATTTACTCAAAGAAAATCGTATGAAAGAAATGTGCCATTATAATGTGCACATCTATTTTATCATGATTGATCTGTAACTTTCCTTTTTAATGAAACAAATAATTAAGTGATAAACATGCAGCCAAATAGAGCTCTGAACTCTTACAACCAGTTCTACTGTATTTGAATCTAAAACTAACAAAAGGTGAATCAGTCTCACAAAACACAAAGAGTAATAAAATATATTTCACCTCCAATAGATTCATGTTGCACTTGTATGCAAGAACTTATATGCACTTTACTTGACTTGTTTCTACCCCTGCCGGTTCTCCTGCTGACTAAACTGCTCCTGAATGTGACTCATAATCCATTAAAATGGTCTTATGCCGGCACGTTGCAGCTTCAGCTCCTTCTCGACCAACCGCTGTCATTTGACCTAAACCAACCCAGTCAGCTTGACTGGCAGTCAGTCAGAAACAGGACTTCTGGTTTGACAGCTTTTTATCTGTCATATACTGTAGTTCAGTTGTTGACCTTACTTAACATGAATGTGCAACGCTGGAGCTCGCATACAGGGACGATCCCATTGGTGTTCTCAAAATCAAACTCATAGGGGTGAATCTGAGCCCACATCATGGAGGAGATTTCTGATGGATGACACCAGGACTGAAAGCTCAGACCCAGAAACACCAGCCTGCAGGAAATCGAACAGCAGCACCTCAGGAAATGGTCCAGTTCAGTGGTTAAAGTTCACAGATGGAGCTGGGGCTAAATAAGGTCTCTCACATCAGCCTGTTTAATTAGACATCTGCAGGTTCATATGAGAGGACAAGCTTTAATGCATTTTCCTGCCTGCCATCATACAAGCGATCTAAAAAAACCATAGAGCTATTTCTGCTGATGTTAATTTGGTCTGTGTTAGGGCTCCGGTTCACAGCTCGGTCAGCCTTCCCTGATACTATATTCCCGTTTGTTTCAGTAAAGGTTCTCCTGTCACATTGCATTTAGGTCGAGGTGCCTCTGAACTGTGAAAGCACCGCGCAGAGGGACCGGGCCTTGCTCCGGCTTCCAGGTCCTGGGCTCCGCTGGTTTCAGGGAGGACGTTTTCCTGCAAGACAACTGTGCTGAATAAAGATGTGGATTATTATGAATATAAATTGCAAAACAATGTATGTTAAATTTTGCATGGAAATCAATTATTTTTAAATATTCTATTTTACACTTGGCAACAATGAAGAACTACACTGGCAAATATTAAATACGTGAAATATTTGTCAGCTTTACTGAAAAATCCTGTTAAAAGTAGTTGCATAGATGCAATATTTATAAAAATTAAAAGCCTTTTTCTTTACCTAAAGATATAAATGTCATTATAATGCTAAAAGTATACAAAAACAGGCATTTAAATTTGTTGAATCACAATAAATAAAAAGAAATAAGTGTAATTTGACAAAAAATATAAAAGTTTGTATTGGAATAGGAGTTACCTGGCTTGTGCAGCTGTATCCAGGCAGCAGCGGCAGCAGTCTGAGCATGTTTTCTAAGAAAAGGCAGCAGTGGCTCCTGTCTTTATACCAATCCCCCCCTCAGTGGGAAAGCTGAACCCTCCATTCTCTAATTTCATGAATTATTCATAACGCAGTCAGATGCACAAATGAGCGTGCTAATTGGTGCCATTTTTTTTTTTTTCTAAACCATCACAGTTATTATTGTTATTATTCCAGATTCTGAAGCATAGGATTTAACATGAAATTAAATTAACTTAATAATGGGAGAAATATTTTTTCTAACGATCCCATTTTAACCCTGTTGGTAATTTCCAAACACATTTTGGGGGAATTAATTTTAAATTTGAGCACAGTTTGTGAAGATGCAAACTCTAAATTGGCAATTTAGGTGTCAATTTGTGAAATGGTTCTATTTATTTTCCCTGTGGAGATATGCAAATATTTCCAAAGGTTTAATAGCGTTGTCATGCAGCATGGACCCAAATGAATAAATAAAAATAATCACTTTGATTTTTATGAGCACATTTCTTATTGGAAAAAAAAAGGTATTGGTATAAATTTTTCTTCAATATGCTACTAGATCACGTTGTCCTCCTATATTCTGCAGTTGCTTAAAAAAAGCAAAGATCCTCTGTTGACATTTAAAATTGATGAAATAACCACACTTACCAGCTCAGGCTAAAGGCCCACTGTTTGACTACTTCTTTCTTCTGCGAGCACAGATATGCTACAAAGGGGCTGCATGAAACCCTTTTTATGCTACAACTGGGCCTTATCTCTTATTAATCTTTTTTATATTTTTAAATGATTAATAATTAAATGGGCATGGGCTTTAGCAACATTTTTAAATCCTACATGCACTTTTTTATATCTTCAACAAGAAAAAGAAAATGAACTGTTAAAGTTTGACAGTTTTCCTCTTTTTTAGAACTGCATATTTGCTAGAGATCCACCTACAAAGGTTTTTCTTTTATGCCCATGTCAATACCGATTATGTGGACATCAGTCTAACCAAATCCAAATAAGTGTTGCTGTATTTATTTCCCCCTTTTTTTGAAGCCGATATTTTTAATTTTTTTTCTTCCCCCATTTCCAAAATGTTACACAACGCTACACAAAAATAAAAAAAGTTTGACATAAATATTTTTGACACTACATGATTTTACTCATTTTTAATTGTATTGTATTTTTTTAATTGCACAGTACCTGCTCATGGACTAAAGGTCCAACTAATACATCTTTAAATTAACAACCACGAGTAGCTGAAATATTCTTGCAATAATTCTTGTAAAAAGTTCTAACTTTGTGTAAATAAACCTTTAGCAAACCCTGGGATGCACTGATGGGACAAAATAAATGGATATGGATCCCCATATGGGAAATTTGTGAAGTCTTAATTGATCTTACAATGTGGTAATTAAAGGGGGAAATTAACTAAAAATGTGAATAAAACATTGGCAAAATCTCAATACTCAGCCCCATAGGGCACTATGAAGGACACTGTCGAACGCCTTCTTCAGGTCTACAAAACACATATTGACAGAAAGGGCAAACTCAGCAATAAACACAGTGGGGTGGTTTATTTGCTGACTGAGGCAGAGAGGTGAATCTCAGAGAGAGATCTGAGGAATTTATCTGAGTGTTTCTTTCTTTCTCTCATAAAGAGTTGAGAGAGATACACTGTCCTTACCTGCTCTGTCTGCCCCTTGTTATTTTGTTTTTCGTGAGGCTCAAAGAAGATCACTATTTCACTATATAATTTTTTTCTCCTCCTGAATTTTTTTTTATTTGAGATTTTAAACTGCGTTTTTCGTTAGTTTTGTGAGGCTCAAAGAGAATCACTTATTTATCTGTTTTCCTTCCTGAACTCCTATCATGGTTAAAGTATTCTTTTTTTTAATGTTTCATTTATTTTTTTTGAACAAGTCTGTCCCGCTTGCTGTGTATGCTCTGTGCGACTACAAACCAGACTATTTCCCAGTACGATTTACAGATTTAATTTTGCATTTTTGCCCCAAAGCGGATGTGGGATTTCTAACTGCATCTCTCTTCCTGTCAGACCCATGAAATTTCAGCTGAATTGCTGTGTATTTGGAGTAAAATAGACCTGGGGTCTATCTCATTCGGACCTATGCAAGTTTCCTTGCGTAAGATCCTGTCAGGTGTGATCATCCCTATTGACTTTTAATGAGCACTGAACGCCACGACCTCGTCCGACACTATTCTCTGCCGGATTGTACGCAAAGTCGGACTAGGTGTGTTCTGGCCTTTATTTGCTAAATGAGAACAAACAGATAATATGTCATCTGCTCTCTATACTTCGGTGCCTTGAGAATTTCAAATATAGATGTGTCTAAATGATCACAATTTTTCTATTTTGGATCACTGTGATTGGATTGTTAATAATTCAGAATCAGTGTGCATCAGTATATTTTTACACCCCTAAGTGTCATGGCCGCGGGAAGAGGGGTGCTGGGTTTGCTGCAGCACCCCCTGTTGGCGAGAGGGAGATAAAAAAAAAAAATGCATAAAAATACAATTCATAAATTTGTGCAAAGTATTTTGACTTTTACTATTACGTGTTTCTGGATTTGAATTTAATAATTTTTAACGCCTAATCAACACAAGTTCATGGAAGTTACGTTATTATAGCAACATCAAGCAAGCTAGTGACCGCAGCGGTATCCCTCTTGCAGCAGCAGACCAGTAAATTAACATAGTCTAATGACAGACATGAGGAGGAAATATGGCACAGAAACACATTTCAGATTTTTTTGGAAAACCACCACCAGTGAAGAAGAACACTAGAGACAGAACAAGGACCCACAACCCAACCTAGCATGTAACCAAGGCACCCTGCAAGTTCAAAGTAAGAGTAATGTGCCACTGAGCACTTTCATATCTATTTGTGCAGTTTGATGTAATCATAGTATTTTAGAGAGTGTTATTTTGATATCTGATCTATTTTAATCCTGTGTCCTTTGTGTAATGGATGTGGAGAACTCTCAATAATGTTTACATAAAATAATTATTTCTTTATGGTTTGCATAAAAGGATTTCAGAGCTAATAGAGTCACATGTTTAGTTTAAATAAATGCGCAAATATTCACCTGAGAACTGATGATGTTTGTGTGTTACAGACCCTGGTTGCGTGCACTGAAGTGTTTATGACAATAAAGTAGTGAATCTCATCTATTTACTTATTTATTTTTATTGAATTTAAATAGGCCTATAGGGTCATAGGTCATTTGTCTAAAAAAAAAAAAAAAAATCTTACAAAAAAATTCACAGCACCCCCTGTTCGAAATGACTTCAAGCGGCCCTTGAAAACAGCAGGTGGTTTTTGCCTTAGTACAACTTGTAATCAATAGTCAAGGCAAAAACCACCTGTTAAGGCCTTAGAGCAGGGGTCATACATTTTTGAAAAAGCTCCAGGGAGCCGCAAGGGGAACGCTAAAGAGCCGCATGCGGCTCCGGAGCCGCGGGTTGCCGACCCCCGCCTTAGAGGATTAATGCTATCGTTTCCACTGACCTTAATGCAGCTGTTAAAAATGCACAGCAAAGCATCAAGAATTGAACATAAGTTGCATAGCCTATTCTTGATTAATACCCAAAATATATTTTGTAAACTTAAAAGTTAAACATTGAGTTAAAACAAAAATAAACTTCAAAATGTATTGCTGTTTTAAATGACATTTAATTTATAAAGGATATTGTTGCAGTTTTTCTTATAGTGAGCACTTTGAACATTTGGCTTTGGTTCTCTGATGCAAAGGACACGAGAGACACTTCTTTCCCTCCAGATATGAAAGGACAAAATGCATTTTGATGTGTTGGAAAAACACCTATAATAGTCCAGGTGTGTGAGATGATTGAAGAACGAGACCAGAAACTCTCTTGAAAAGCAGGCTTTTCTGCACTTTGTTGGCATCACAGTGCATTAGATTGCACCTGCAGCAATAAAAAAGCCCCACTTACTCATCTTTCCCCCCCTTTTTATCCTTTCCTTCTGATCTGTCAGACAGCAGCAGCATCAGCCCCAGCAGCAGAGGCGGCAGTTGCGATGGCAACAGGAGCAGATGTCGAGGGGTTTCTCCTGTGTGATGGAGTTTGAACTGTTGAACTCTGGAGATAAAAAAAGAGTAATGGCAGTAATGGGTATGGATTTATGGGGTGAGTGTATGGGCTGCAGCTGGATTGGCTCTAACACAGCTTGGCACACCATATGCTGCTGAATGCATATTTCATAATGTCATAAAGGGCCTGTATACTTGCAGGAGTTGGAAGATTTACTTTACTCACAAGCTTTAGGGCTTTGCAGCTGCATATGCATATCTCAGTCTACATAATATCTTCCTTTGCATGAACATGTGATGCCTTTAAATCTTGATCTTTTCCGCCACCTTGAATTATCACAATAAACTACTGTATAATGGAAATAACTTTTAATGTTCGCCTTAAATGCTTCTTGAGACTCCCAAACACATATAGCTGAAAGACATGTCGACCCAATTCAACAGACTTCGCTAAGTTTCATGCATTCATTAATGGCTTTCGGCAAAATGTGAATCAGAGTAAAGTTAACTCCCAGGGCCTAGTTTTGTGATTATCTAGAGGCTACAGCATTTGCAATAGCAGCTTTGCTGAGAATTCCAGAAAAAAAAAACAGTAATGAGTTGTTCTTTTAAAGTACTTAGCTTTGATGAGTAGTGTTGTTTAAATATCTCCTAAAGCCTCTTGGTTTTGCTACGAAATAATCTTTAGTCAGCCAGAACTCAGGCTGTTGGAATACCCAGTTAAATTTGAATTACAAGACAGAATTAAAAGAAAAAACTCAGTTTGGATATTCTGAAAAATTTGAAACAGTAGTAGCCATTCAAAATTTCCCTACTTTTCTTGATGGGTCCTTGGCTGGTCCCCTACAATTCCTTTTTAAACATCAATATTTGTACTAAAGTATTATTTCTGTCATGATTTGTGGAAATTAAGATCTAAAGAGAAGCATCATCTCTTGGACCCTGTAATTCAGTGAAAAGGTAGAGTCAGATTAAAAAAATATGCAAGAGGGGGTCACTCCAATGGCAGGAAGTTGGAGGGAAGTGGTCTGCCATTCGGCTGGCATTTGGAATGGCTGTTTTGAATGGCTGCAACTGTAAGTACTGGTTATAGAGAGAATGCCTGCCTATAAGAAAAAAAAAAAACAAAACAAAAAAACAATCTCAATAAGTTTTAACAGATTTTTTTCTCCAGTAATTGAGCACATCATCTAATGGTAGCCTGGTCAGCTGTACTGCAATGATCTCTATACACACATATCAGACTGGAAAGGAGCTTTTAGAGTCTGATTTTGAAGGCAGAACCAGGCAGGACTAAATGAGCCAGTGTAAACAGGTTACAACCAATAAAATAACTATGGATGTGGTGCAAAAAAATATTTTTTTAAATGAAAAGCTCTTACCCTGGAAAAAATCAAAATCTAGACGAGTCATTTTTTTTCTTAAAATAATGCATTTGCTCTTGGATTAAGGTAGTAAAAGAGACATCTTGCCAATGGAACAAGGCAATTTGCACTTAGAATAAGAAAACAGAATAGCATTGTTTAATTTCAAGTGCATATTATCTAATTATATTATTTATCAGAGTAAAAATACTCATTCCATTGGCAAACTATCTCATTTACCTACTCAAATTAAGGGGGAATACACTTAATTTAAGACATTTTTACTTATTTCTAGATCGTTTTTCCAGTGTACAGCAGCAAGATGTTGAAATCTTTAAGATATAGCTAGGTCTTTTTAGACATAATGCATTTGACTACTTTAACTTGTAAAGTTAAATCCCTTTTCAAATGGCAGCTTCTTTTGTTGTTTCTCTTAAATCCATTACCATTAGGTGTTTCTGTTTCTGTTATGTTTTTCTTTTGCTATTCAGTTTTGCTTTGCTCTTTGTTTTATAGGTTTTTATGGTTTAATTCTTATTTTGTTGTGTTCCTTGGGTTTTTCTTAGTTAGTGTCTCAGTCTTGGTTCTGTTATATTTTCTTTTTAGTGTTCAGTTTTGCTTTATTTGTTGTTTTCTAGTGTTAGTGTTTTTTTGTTTTTATTTTGCGGTGTTCTCTGGTTTATTCTTAGTTACTGTTTCAGTCTTGGCTCTGTTATGTTTTTCTTTTGAGTGTTCAGTTTTGCTTTACTCCATGTTTTATAGTCTTAGTGGTTTAGTTCTTGTTTTTTCTGGTTATTTTCATTTCTCAGGTTTTTATTTGTTGCCCTCTGCTGCCATCTTGAGTTCTCCTTTTTTCTCTTGCTCCTTTCTTGTTTCTGCTCTGCTCACACCTGCTCCTAATCTGCTCGTTAACCCTCTCTTTGTTTCAGTCTCCTACAGACTCATACTCTCTCTGTTCTGTTAGGCCTTCTTCTCACATGCTCCAACTTCGTCTCTTTGAGCCTTCCTCCTTGAGTTTTGATTCCCTGATGACTCCATGGTGTTCTGGTTTGTTTTCTTCTTATTTTTTTCATGTTTTGAATTCTTAAATTTTGGAGTTCTGGTTTCTTGTTTGTTTTTTCTTTTGGGCTTTGTTTTCATTTTGCTGATGAAGGATCTCTGTCATCCAGGTCATAGTCATTCCGTAAAAATTCAAAAAATATCCACTGGACTTGGTTTCCAAGATTTGAAGATGTTTCGCCACCTCTCCAGGAAGCTTTCTCAATTCAAATGCCTTGATCCGCAGGGAGTTTGAGTCTTATATAGACGAAGCCTTGTATCGCTTGGAAATATATGGTAACCGATGAATGGGTCGTTTGGTTCCATCGTTAGCTTGTAATATCTGAAACCTGTCTATGATTCTGAGAGTCGGTCGTTAAAGGGCCCTTTAACCCATTCATCGTTAAAGGGCCCTTTAACGACCAGTGGATATTTTTTGAATTTTTACGGAATGTTTTCATTTTGGTTTTTGGATTCTTAGTTGCCTGTTTGTTTGGACTTTTTCAGTTACCCTTCATTAAACCAACCATATATTCACCTCTGCCTGCCTGCCTGCCTTTGCTTTTGGGTCCTCAACCCTCAAACAAATCCTGACATTAGGTCCTTTTGATACATATTAAACACCAGTCTAATTTTGATTATATTGTTAATACCACACTCATATGTTTTTTTTATTGTTCTTATTTTATACTATGGTAGCATTAATTTCACATTTGTTCCGCTTTCCATTTGCACCAATGAGTTATGAGCTAGACCTTCAGAGCTAGACCTTCAGAGACTGTCAAGTCCTGGTACTGCCCACAACATGTCCAAGTTCAGATTTAGCTAATTTTACAATTATTACAATTTGTTATTTGGCAGATCTTTAAATCTATTGCAACAGTTTCTGTTGTTGTTGTTTTAGTTTCTTGTGCTTAAAACAATTAACTTGGACTGTTTTGCATTTCTCTTCACTACACATGTCAAGGTTGGTGTGTGTTGTTGTGGCGTTAGTTGTCTCTGTGACTTTCCATGATCCTGTTGTAATTCTTGACATATCTTTTTTAGTCTGATTTACATGTTTTAGTCTCTCTTTTTTTATAACCAGAGCATCCTGACTCATTTGGCTCTGGGGTCTTTATCCCTGTGTAATAATCTTCTTGAATGTATGTCAGTATTTAGAAAATGCCTTGTGGCTTTTCTGTTTAACCATTTTTTCTACAGCAAAAGGAACAAAAGACTATCTCAGATTATCTCAGTTAATTCCTTCAACATTGTTTCCATCAGCATAGACGTTTAAACTTTAAAGCAGTATTTCCACATTTTAGTTTATTCTGATCCATACACATTTTTTTTTCTAGTGTGAGAGGGAAAACATCATCTGCAAATACATAATAACAGTTTTTTTTTTTTTTTTTATATCCATACTTGGTGCCAATGAGAAGAATAAGTAGGAAGACAGATCTGTATGGCTGCCATTGCGATGACGATGCTGCACTGGTGCGTTGTAATGAAAAGAGAGCTGAGCCAATGTTCATCTATGGTCACGAAATATGGGTCATCACCAAGAACGAGATCCGGGATAAAAGAGGCTGAAATTAGCTTCTATTGGAGGGTGGACAGGCACTCGCTTAGGAGGGAGAAGGCTCGGCCATCTGGGAGAGGCTCAGAGTAGAGCTACTACTGTTGCATATGCAGAGGAGGAAGCTGAGGTGGTTTGAACATCTGTTTCGGATACTACCTGGACGCATCTCTCAGGAGTTGTTCCAGGCACTGCCCACTAAGAGTAGGCCCAAGGGATAGCTCAGGAGACTCTAAACATCAATAATGGACTTTGATCGTTTTATAAAACTTCTGATGATTTAATCCCTGAGACCAAACTGAAGCCAACTATAAGACAATAGGTGATATCAATGAAGGTCCTCTTTCCAATCTTTGCGCAACTTTCGAAAATCAACTGATTTTCTACTATACCTGTGGGGAACCTATACTTAAAGAGGTAAACCATTCTGAAAAAGCCAAGTTAGGATTCAAACGTATTAACCTTTTGCTAGGAAGGCAAGAAGGCTAACAATTATGCCTCAGTGGAACCTATTGCAATACTAACAATTCATCCATTTATTTTCCATCATGGTTTATCTCAGCTGGGGTCGCGAGGGGTGCTGGTGCCTATCTATTGCTGTCTACGGGTGAGAGGCTATGCACACCCTGGACAGGTCATCCTAACAATTAAATTTATTGAATTAAATAAATTAAATTCAAACCTTTTTTTCTTATTAATCCATAGAAACTAATTTCTCATGGAAAATCTTTATAATAGGAAAGGAAAGATAACATTACCACTCTAATAAAGCAGATGAGTGCTGCTGATCTCACTCAGGAAAAGCCTCCCGGTGTCGTAAGTGGAGATGTAGTACAGAGTGGGAATCACTTTGCCATATTTTGTACAAGGTCTTCTTACTGTTGACCCTAAGGAAGGAGAAGGAACAGGGGTTAGGGGCTATTTGCTGTATTTGGATTGAACCCTTGACTGCATACTGAAGAGGTAATACTAGCCTTTTATATAGATGTTAGGGAACAGAGACACCTCAAAGGCAGAGGACACCTCCTCTCAAAGACTCCAACTGTATAGCCTGTACAGTATCTGCAAGCTAGGAGAATTATATAGTGTAACTGTATGTTATTGTAATAACTCACTCTGCCAGTCACCAGAACCTTGTTATTCATATAAAGAGTTTGGACATCCTTTACAAAGCTCTTAAAACTCTGATTGTTTGCACCCATGGGTTTTAGGATATAAAGCTCCTCCATTGTGTTAGCCCTCCTCGCCTTCTCTCTTTCACTAAGTAATTAACTATGTGGTATTAAGATATTTGACATCCTTTTTCCGCATTGTCTGACTTTTTTCTGCCTTCTAACAACAGTGAATTTTTTTGGATGTGTCATCATGCCACATTGGTAGAAAGTGTCAATAAACCCTCTTTTTGTTTGTCTTTAAATCATGAGAATCAGGGTTGCTTAGCATTGCCTAGCTCTGCAAGTCTACCAAGATGGTACTGCCTGGTTTTAACATTTAATTTAGAACCCATTTTTTTAATCATCTGGCTTTGGCAGATTTTGTTTGACATTGACTTTTTATCAGTTTTATGTTTTAATCTTTCATTGCTCCGGTGTATCTTTAGAATCAATGGTTCTGTGCATCACTTGTTGTTTCAGCTATGACTTCCTTAATAAAGTTATATTAAGCCACATATATATATATATATATATATATATATATATATATATATATATATATATATATATATATATATATATAACATTAACATTGTCAATTAAGGATAAAAACCATAATGTTTAAAACAACAAGAGACGAAAAAAACAGGGAAAAGGGAATACAACTTTTAGTCACATTTAGATTCAAGGAACTGTCTCATTTCTGCTCAGTTTGAATTACAGTTTTAAACCATTCCAGGCTCTTCTGTTATTTAAGTAGCTTTATCTTGTATTTATTCCCTTATCGTGTGCAAGTCACCAACACAGCCATTTAAAAAATGTAAAGACATGCTATTTCTATCAAAAACATACACAAAGTAGGAGGTGGAAAGCATTTTTTTCCCAAGATGACTTCATTATACTGAGACAATTAATCTTTTATTTGCTCCGCACCTCCACCCAGAGCTGCGACTGGTGACTTATGAAACTTTTATGAGAGTAATGGAGATAACGCTAAAATGGAATAAATGCTCCATCCATTCAGTCCCAGAGGAAAGGTGAAAGAAAGAGGTTTTTAAGGTGTTACATGGTGCTAGACAGCTCTCTGAATAGGGTTTTTCCACGCAGATACGCACCCTAGAGGGTCACCCAATTCTATCAGCTGAAGAAAATTTAATATTTACAGAAACCTAGGTGAACTGTTGGATGCACGCAGGTGTTTCCTAATGTTTCTAAATAAGTGTAACCTATATAAAAGGTTTTTTCTTCTCAGAATCGTGAGGTTTTCCTTTTGTCAAGAGTTCAAATAAGGTAAAAAGACTCATATCAAGCTCAGTTGCTGCAGTTGAGATGTCAGATAAGGGGAGTGTGTTTTGTGTGTGTGTGTCTTTGACAGATAATTCCCTGTTCATCTGTCATGCAATTCTTATATAATATAGCATAGCTGAGGTAGAATGTCCCTTTTCAGTGTATTTTTGTGTTCAGTAAGGAATAAAAAACAGCATAAGAAGAACAGAAACACGTTGCATAAGTTTTTCAGATTGATATAAATATTACTAAAATCATTTCTGCCTCAGGACGTACACTCATGCGTGTGTGCATCATCTGAGCGTATACATCCATGTGTGATGCGCTGCACAATGCATGAACGGAAAGCTAACCATTAGAGGGCGCTCCTCCTCTGTGAACTTTTGACTCCTGCTGCCGGGCATTCACACAGTATCACATCTGTTATAATCTAATCCTGCTTTGATTAATTAGATGAATGCCAGAGCACACACTGACTCCATGACCCTACGCCAGGGACAGAAGCTGTGTAGGTCGATTAAAGGGTTGATGTAAAGAGGCCAGGGGGGAAGTGATGCAAACTGACAAACTGGGAAACAGAAAGGAAGGATGTAAGAGAAGCAGACAGAGAATTGGCAACAGATTTAACATAAAGATGTGCAGCTATGGATGTGTTTGGAGCGTGTTTGTAAGAGTTTACCCCCATGCTCCAACTTTGCTTGGAAGATGAAAAAAGGGGTTATTTTTTCTGCTGAGGTGTCTTGCAATCCTAAGGAAAGTTTAGAGTTCTGGGATCAATACAAAGTATGCAAATGTTGCAGAATTTAAAACATCTGGAGAATTTGTCGAACTTTGTTTAAAGAGTTTGTTTCATATATGAAATTGAGTCAAGCTGATAAAATGGGTTGATCCAGGTTGAAGCTGTTTTGATAGGAAAAAAGAAGCAACCATCTCCAGCCAGAGGCGTAGCCAGAATTTTTTTTTATAAGGGTGGCCAGGCAATAACCAATGTAAACTGAGGGGTGGCAGAAAGTTGATGACAAAATTAATGGGCATAACATCCATATTTCCTAAAGAAAGACTAACTATACTTTTCTACAACCTTTGCTGACAAATAGACACATAAACATTTAAACATCTGTGCTTTCTCGATAAAAGGTATAGTGGATAAAATTCTTTGAGGTTTGAGTTTTGGGTGAACATGTTTTCCATTGTCATTACTTACCTACTTTTATCAATAATCCTTTTGCATAAAATTGATATTTACATGTACTAATATCTACATAAATTGATTATTTAATACATTTTCTTAAAATAGCTATATATCAATAATTTTCCTGAAGACTCTTAGATGACTAACAGAGACACATCATTTTCTCTTTAAAGCATGAATTCTGTACTTATTATCTTTAATGTTAGCATATTGATGTGCATAATTAACCACAGTGTTTTTGTCGTCAAGTAATTGTTAATGAAAAATTTAGATGTTTTAAATATTCCACTTGAGAGTATTAATGCTGCCACCGACTGTATTAGAGGGAGAAAAAATGGTAGGGGTAGCCACAGGGGTGGTCAATGATTGGCTAAGGGTGGCCATGGCCCCCCATCTAGCTCTGCCCCTGTCTCCAGCATACTCTTTTTCCAAATTGTGAGGTTGATATCAGTTAATATGCAAACTTTAATCATTTCACCATTCTCATTAGTTCTCCAGGTTTCCCAACACCTTCCTACAAAAGGTAAGAAAACCACTAATTAAAACTTCACAGAACCTCATTCTAAAAAATATAATCTCATGTTGCACTCTCCTGCCTCAGTAGATATATTTAGCATATTGGTAACCTATATTTTTCTGGCCTTCCCACAATAACAAGAACAGGCCAATGAGACAAGAACATAAACGTGCAAGCTACCACTAATATGCATATACTTTAAACCCTCTGGACCTGCATCAGTGAATTGCCAACTTATGTTCATAAATTTTGCAGAAACTGAAACCAAAAAAGTTTATAAACATTCTCTGAAATGACTAAGCTAGACACGATGACATAATGAAATATGCCTTTATATAAGCAAAATCAATCTTTAAAGTTAAAAGACATGCACAAATATTTGATCAACAAATAAGGTTGTGTATATCAATCAAAGCACATTATCCTTCATGCTTTCTGTGCAACTTTCTTTCTCCCGTCAG
This sequence comes from Cyprinodon variegatus, assembly GCF_000732505.1. Classification (NCBI taxonomy): domain Eukaryota; kingdom Metazoa; phylum Chordata; class Actinopteri; order Cyprinodontiformes; family Cyprinodontidae; genus Cyprinodon; species Cyprinodon variegatus. The sequence goes on from NW_015150572.1 coordinate 741,281, forward strand.
AGACTGGATTTCCCCCTCTCCATCTGGGCAACAGCTACACCCTTTGCATCTTCCTCCTCCTGCCATTTAGCCTTTGGGCATCTGCCACCATGGGCTGATCAGAGAACGCCCACTTAGGATCTGAAATGTTCCTCTTTCCCTTTCCTCCCATTCTGACCCTCAGCTGAACTCTACTCACAGCTCCAAGGAGGCCGCTGAGATGGAGAAGCTAAATGTCAAAGCTGGGGTGAAAAAGCAGAAGGTTGGACTTTTTCACATCCTCCGCTTAAGTACATTTCAAATGTCTTGAACTCATAGTACCCCCTTGGCCTTCTTCTTCTCTAAAACACACAAAAATGCATCTCAACTTTTAAAACAATCTGCATTTTCAAACAATGTTACAATTTTCCCCCAGTCATGTTGATACTTTCAACCAGCAACTACAAACATTTTTTGAAAAATCTAGATAAAAAGATTAGCCTTTTCTTAGATAATTAAAGATCTGTTTACTTCATTATGAAGAATTATAAAAAGTATCTTTTTGTTTCAAATATACATATGGGATATCTCAATTAATAAGTAAAATCTATGCTATTGGTATATATCTGTTTTCTGTGAGGTATTTTAATGTATTTAGGTTGAAAACATCAGGTACACTGTGACCCATTCATCCTAAAGAATGAAGACCAGGAACAGACCACAGCTGCAGGAAAGGCAAGGTTCATTCAAAAGCAAGTGTGAAAATGTGTTAAAAATCATCATCTCGCAAACATTAATAACTAAAATAGTCTCCCAACATGTAAAATGAATAGGAAAAAAAAGCAGAAAGAATAAATTGAAATGATCCTTTTCATGCATCTTTCTTTGTTTTTCTTTTTCAAACCCTTGAGTGTAAAATCTCTCACATACTAAAGTACATAGTTCCCTCTGCTCATTTAGATTCTTTACTGTGTGCCACACTCGATATGAATACCCCAAGCCTGACATCCAACACGCTTTGACAGTACTCAATCGGCCTATCATCTCTGCTTCTGCAAGCTCCTCAGCCAATAGGAGGGCATGTGACCCTCAGGGGGTGTGTCTCATTAGCTAGATTCCAGGACCTGGCTCTGGCCCACTGGATGCGCTCAGCCGGAAAGGATGCAGTCCAGAGGGGGAATCATCATCTGCAGCTTCGCTCCTCTTCCATGTTTCAGCTCTCTCTCTCTCTCTCTAGCCTACCTTCCCTCTCTCTCGCTCTCTCTCAGAGAGAGGAAGAGGAGGAGAAAGAGAAAAGAGCAGAAAAAAAATCATAGAGAGAGAAAAACATGACTGAATTTACTGTAGTTTCTTATTTTTGGGTAAAACTTGTTAAAAGCTAAAATGAAAATATATCTATGCACCTATAATATGAACACATTGCTATATGATACATATTTCAACTTACATCAAGATTCAATTCAATTTAATTCAGTTTATTCATATAGTGCCAATTCACAACACATGTCATCTCAAGGCAATTTACAGTTCAGATCATACAGTCAAATTGATTCAAAGATTTCTATCAAAGAAAAACAAGTTGATTGCATTAACTCATTGAGTCTCTACAATCCCTCACTCTAAGCATGCTTGTAGTGACAGTGGAGAGGAAAAACTCCCTTTTAATAGGAAGAAACCTCCAGCAAGATGTGGTTTATATTGTTTTCTGGGATAAAAATCACAGCAGTTTTTTAAAATACTGTTTACGGCTACAAGTACTTTTACATTGGTAGATTCACCCTGCATATTTGACGTTGCAGAACAGATAAAATGACTAATTCTGCTTTATTAAAACAAAAGGCATATGGATTGAGCTGATCATTTTATATTAATAAGTGCTCCATTCAATTTATTTATATAGCACCAATTCACAACACATGTCATCTCAAGGCACTTTAAAGAGACAATTCAATCAGATCATACAGTCAGATTAGGTCAAAGTTTTCTATCTAAAGAAAACCAGCTGATTGCATCCACTCATTGACCTCCTTACTCTAAGCATGATTTTAGCGACAGTAGAGAGTTATAAAAACTCACTTTTAACAGGAAGAAACTTCCAGCAGCACCAGGCTCTTTTTTAACGGACATCTGCCGAGGCCGACACGGGATCAAGAAGACAGAAGCATATACGTATGCAAAAGGAACTTAGAAGCACTGATCCATAAATACTTTATATGCTAGAAAAGGTAACAGTAAACCAGCTCCACAGCTGACTCTGTCTAGGAAAGGAAGCAGAGGGAGCTTTGAGCCAGTTTTTGTTTCAAAGGCATGAAAGAGAGCACATAGTTAGAGAAAGTAAAAGTTGAGCTTATAGCTATACTTAGGAGAGAAACTGGACTAAGTACTGAAAAAAAGCCTGACTCTATCATCTATAGTGTTATGTTTGATCATCAACTAGCCAGGATTCTAAAGCTTTCAAGTTGCTTTTGATTGGCAAGAATTTTAATATAAAATTTAATTAAATAAAAAACTAATGACTGCCAGGCCTTGATAGATACTTCCATGGATAATAAAGCTAAGGCAAAAATTTGCGATGACAGCAACCGAATCTTATTAAATTTTACATCTCATTTGTTTCCAGGAATATTCTCCTTTTGCTAAGATCTATGCACTGTTTCCACATACAGCTCAATGCTTTGCTGCAGCAAAGCAAAACACAAACCACCTTTAAATTACTTTTATTAAGAAGAGAAACAAGATAAACACATTTGGATGTGTCTAGATTAACTTGGATTAGTTGCATTGCTTACCGTGGCACACCTTTTTGGAGGAATTATTTTGTTGCAATACAATTTAAAGCAAAATAGCTAGAAAAAGCAAAACTGATCATGATGTTTCTTTCAAATGGTGTCAGACTATCTAAAATAAGTTGATTTTAAGTGCGGTAGAATTAACAATGAAAGTTTTTCCCCAAACATTTTGTTGGTTTTTATAACCACCTCCTATTTTCACCAGCAGAATGCAGAGATGAATAAAATATGAGCAATTGATGGGAAGCTGTCAGCTTGTAGTTCAAGTTTAGGTGAAATTAGTATCTAGATCCCTCTCCACTGTGGCAGAAACATTTCATTAACAATTTTATCGGATTCTGCATATGAGGAACTGTTCTTTAACAAGGGGTATTTTCGTGTACCATACTAAATTGATCTCACTATCTCTGAATATTTGACTAAAGAAAATCCACCATGAGGTGACAGGAACTAAGCAGACAAAGAGCAGGTCTGGACCTCCTCATGGTCCATCAGTTTCAATTTAAATCCTTGCCCTCAAGGGGCCTTGACTGACCTTTGCAATCATGCAAATAACTGTATTTTCACCTACCTAGGTGATACACCTTAGTTCTGCAAGCTTCAAAGAGGAAAGGTAACATATAAAAAATCTGTTTCAAATTAAATAAATGGACCATCTAAAGCACCAAAGTTTTTCTTCGGAATAAGATTTCTGTTAACTAATTTATTGATTGGGGTATCAGGCTAAATCTTTGTGTAATTCAACTATTTAAGAGTGGGAGATAAGCCAACAACCATAACAATAAATTCTAAATGCAAGAGTTATTAAAAGTGGTTTGACACAGAAAACAGAAATTATTTTATTTGTTCACATTTATATTAACTTTGAGACACATCCAGAATACATTTTTTTTTCTTTTTGCATTGAGCATGCCACTAAATCAATCTGCACACAGAACACTATTTATCATTAATTCTCTACAGGCTGCAATGCTAATTACAGTATTAAACCTGAAGTATTAAAACCACTTGAATATTAATTGAGGTGTTTAAACTGAAACACATTTATTTCCTTTCTGGGTCAAATGCGGAGCATGGAAGAAAAAAATAACACATTGTAGGGAAGACCATTATTCAAATGAGAGTGCACAGACCTTAATAGGAATCAGCCCAACCATTAACTTCTGCTTTAAAACAGCCCCAGTAATTTGGTTTCCAGCGTTTGTAGACATGATTGACTGTGCATCGCTGTCTATTGTGTTGCATGTAAATTTGGTCCTATCCATATTTTCCCAAAAGCCTCAATAAGGGCCTTAAAAGGCGGCGAATAAAGAGAAATTAGGGTTACAGTGCTGCTCAAATCTAAGCTGGGGCAAGCTAAAACAAAATTGAGCATTCAAAAGTGGTATTATCAGTCAGTGCAACCAACATTCAGTGTAGGAATCTCAATCTAGAGCCCTCTAAACCCATGGATAGAGTGGTTTTCCATATTTTAAATGGTGTAGAATGGAAAGAAAAAGGGGTTTTATGGGTTTGGATCTCCACAACATAAATCCTTTAAAATGCAAACTTCCATTTACATCTCATACTCACATCCACTTTTCCACACTGGCTGGACCTTAAAGAATCTACGTTAAAAACGTAAATTATTTTTTAGCATCTTGCTCTAAATGTAAAAATTGTGAAAGTACTTTTTTTTTTGCAAAAACTGGTACTGTTCTTATACAATACCAAGCAGTTTTTGTGTGGATTCTACAGAAAGCAGCTGAGAAAGAAAGCAAAAAAAAAAGGTTAAAAAGGTGCTTGAAAACATAAACATTTAGTTTACAAGATAAAGGGTAGTGCTTATCATTGAATATCATTTAACCGTCTTTTTATATTGTTTTTCAGCTAACTTTCACAATCCTAAAAATATTCATTCAAACATTCATTCTCATTTTAACAGTATTTGGACATAAAACAATCCAAATATGAAATATAAATTTTGAAGCTTTTGAAACTGGTTGGTAGATTTTTTACGCCCTAAACAACACGCTAGCTAGCTATTTTATCAATATCTACAAAAGATAAACAGGACATTGCTTTTTAACTGTTTTTAGATGCCCGTTGATGGTTCTTATCAATACTCGTCTTTTTTTGTAAGACTCAACTAAGCTTTTTTTCCACATCTGCTTGCAGTCCATTCCCCATCAAAGTTACCGCTAACTTTTCTGTAAACCTTTGCTAACATTCAGAAAAACTTGGCCAAATGCTACAACTCTGATAAGAGATACTTTCCCTTTTATACTCAGTATGCCCCAGTTTAGGGTATGTTAAAAAGAAAAAGTGACCATTTACTTATTAGACCAAATATAAATCATTCTTAAAGTATAGTAGCGGCCTGGATACTATTGCCTTTGTGTCTTTCTACGCCATTAAAATGCAGAGAGCCTTTAGCTTAGCAGGCGTAAACATTAGCTTAAGTTTGACAAAGTAAGATGAACATTTTCCTGGCTGGCTGTAACTGGAGGTTTATGGACTTAAAAAGTCTCAAAAACGACAACAAAACTTCATAATTGCACTTCTACATCTTTAAACCATAATATCTATAAATCTGTTGCGAATAACTGCTTTAACGTTCAGGGTGGCGGGAGAGGCTGGTGCTCCAGCGGTCACTGGGTGAAAGGCGGGGCACAAACTAGAAAGGTCACCAGTCCTTTACCAATTACACATTCTCAATGTAGCATAATGTTCAGAAGGTGTTAAGAGGTCAGGCAGTCATGTCATGTTTATGTAGACGATTTAAGCGGAACGTTGACATTTAAAGGTCATACTGTACTATAAATATACCTTGGCTTACCTGTCTGTCTATGTCGCTTATTTACATCTAGTTTTTTTTTCCTGAAATTGGCCCCATATCTAGTCTGTACACTCCTATCTTTTAGCATGTAAATTCTGTAATATCTTAAATCATTTACATGACGATGCATCTAAGACTGATTTTCTGGCTGGGGCATGGAAACATTATGCTAAGTGCGTGAAAATTATGTCTACATCAACTGTAATTTCAGAACTTTTTTCCCCTTAATTTTCCGCAGATTCTTTGACAAAGAAGAAGCCCCATCCTGCAGAGATGATCAAAGGAGCAACAGATCTATCTTGACACTACAGCCTCTCATCTTGCATCTAAAGGCAGCACACAGTGAATGGACAGATTATAGGTAGGAAAAAAAAAAAAGGACTGTTGCCATGTTGGATTCAGACCAGCACTCACACTCCATAATTATTAGGCTGATGATTGCACACAAGTGTTTTTTGGATGTTGTATGTGGCTCGGCAGATGATGATGGAAGTTGTTGTATGTATCCCCCCGCATTTTCCCGGCTGTCAAAAATTGCATTTTGAAAGAGGCGCGATGCTCTCATCAAGAGTCATAATTTACTTGTCAAAGCAGGGGTCCTCTCAGCAAGGGCCCGGCTCCCTGGGGTTATAATTGCGAGACGGTTTCTCCTGAAATGCCTCAAGTCAAGATAAAGCACAGAGACCTGCTTTAGTCAGGCTTTGTGTGCTCTTTCCTTTTAAAAGTAACCATTACACAGAAAACCATAAAACACAGTTGAAACGTGTTTGACGGGGCTTCATTATACTTTGGCCATCATGTTTTTTTTTTATCAGTTGAGACTTTCAGCAGTGATACATTTAGATTGGAGGGAGGAAACTCTACACTGACTCAAGGTCTCCATCTAGGGGAGATGGTGAGAACAGTAAAGTTGAGGTCATATGAGGTTTCTCTGATGAATCAAGCTTTCAACATATTTAAAGAAAATAAATGAAAAATGAGTCTTTATAAAACATGCAGGAAGCATGATTTTAATAAAGCAGTTAAGTGCAGTTAGTTTTATTTTTTTTTGGACATTATTGAAGTGACTTTTTCCCCTTTTCGCAAAAAAGAGAATTCTGACAATTAAGGTGGACTTTAGTGATATATTCAACTGTTTTTATTTGTGAATTATTTTATCCAAAAGAGGCAAGAAAATGCAGGATTACAAATTAAATACAGAGGTAAAAAATTAGGAAAGTCCACATTCATTTGGTTTTGAGTCAAACATATTTACAAATACACATTAAACATTTTTTTAATAATTATTCAGTCCTCACATTCCTAAAGTAAAATCTGCGAGCTCTTCCATCTTTTGCAACAGCCCATCGATCACTGAGTTGTTGTGTTTGCTGGTCAGCACATGGTACCTGCCCCCGCACCTCTCTATGAGCCCCAGTAGTTCCCCGTTTCTCAGGATGTGCTGTTCCACGCTCTCTCCCAGAATCTCCCCCCGGGTAAAAAGCACCAAAGTGCGCCTCCAGACGTCCTCCCCGAGCAAGCCTACATGTTCCTCCACCGCCCTCCTGTACTTCCTCGTGCAGGTCAGAAAGGCGGGCACGAGCAGGAGGACGATGTGAGCGCCCGGATGGCACCAGGAGGCGCTGTCTATAATGCTCTTCCGTTGTTCCGTGTCAGTCGGATCGGGTCCATCTCGCCACTTCAGACCTAGAGGTTCTGCAACTGCCAGGCGCCTTCCAGCTATCTGACCTATCCAAGGCCTGAAGCCAGATCCATCAAACTTAGTTGCCTCTCCACCTAGGATAGTAACTCCAGCTGGGGAGCAGGAAGACCACGTCTCGCCAAGAACCAGTACTTTCAAATCCAACCCGATGTTGTTTGGTAGGGACCTGAAATTGTTGCTCTTATTGTTTCCTTCAGGCTTCTTAGTTTCCAAAAGTTTTTCGAGGTAGCATGTATTTTTTTCTGCAGAACTAATGGTGGCTTCTACCTCTAAATCTTTTCCCTTTCCTCTCCCGCTATTTACCTCTTGGTGCATCAAAGGTGAGTTATTTACAGTCAGTATATGGCAAGAACTTTCATTAGTGCTCTCATTAGACCTTTGCTCCTTCCTGGTCAACTCTTCCTCTCTTTCTCTTAGACTATTCTCCCATTTGTTCATGTTTTTGAGTGACTCCTTTAGCTTTTTCTCTCTGGCACACAAGTCTTCCTTCAGGAAAGCCAAGTCTCTGCGCATCTCATCAAGCTCCTGTGTTGTGCAGTTGACAAGTTCATTTTGCATCAGTAGCTTGGACTTCCAGTTGAGCAGCTCCTGCTCCTCGTTCTTTAGGTAGCACTCTCTGTCCTTCAGCTCTTTCCCTTGATCCTTCAGACCCCTGACCTTCTTCTGGAGGTCTTGACCATGAGAGCTCAGCTCTTTCTGCTTGCCTTCCAGGGCTCCAAGTAATGCATCCAACTCCCTTTCCTTCTTCTCGATAACCTGTTGCCTTAAGTTCAACTCTTTCCTTTGATTATTCTCTTCCTCTATTTCCTTTTCTCTTATGTCCAGACTAGTTTGGAGTTTTTGAAGATCTGATTCTTTGCTTTGCAACTTTATCTCCATTTCAACCAGTTCTTCCTGTTTTGCATTGAGGTCATTTCTTCTTTTGCTTAACTCTTCTTCTTCTCTTCTTACCGCTTGCTCTCTTTCCTTGGCTACTTCCTCTCTTTTAATGCATTCTTCCTTATACCTCTCTGCCTGCTCTTTTTCTTTCTCCCTCAGCTCATTTATCTGTGTCTGGCTCCTGCCTTCACTCGCTTTAATCTCTTCTACCTCCCCTCGAAGTTTATCATTGGCTTCTTGTAACATTTTCACCTCTAAATCTCTCTCCTTAACAATAGCCTCTATGCTCTTTACTTTCTCCTCACATGTCGCTAGATGCTCCCTAACCTGTTCCTCACTCTTCCTCCTCATCTCCTCACTCTTGATGCTGAGATTTTCTGCCTCTTTCCTCATCTTCTCATTTTGCTCTTGCAGTTCTTCTACTTTCTTCTGGCTCTCTTCGTATTTCTCGGTGATGTCCTGAATGCTGTGCTCTAACTGACTGATGCGACTCTCTTTCTCCTTAGCAATGGCCTCTGTGTTCTCAGTTTTGACGTTGAGCTCTTTCTCATACTCTTGAATCATGCTTGTCATCTCCTTCTCCATTCTCTCTGTGAGCTCTTTCAGCTCTGATTTAGTTTGCTCGATAGTCAGCCTCAGCTGAACAACCTCCTTCTCATTGTCTTTGTCTTTTTGCAGCAGATGTTTGAGTTCATCTTCTTTTTTCTGAAGCTTATCCCTCATCTCTGCTTCATCTTTCTCTTGCTGTGCATGGCATTGCTTCATCTCCTCTATGCAAATCGTGTTCTTTTCATTGCTTTCCCTCAACTCTTCTATGTCCTTAACGTAATTTTTGCAAACTTCTTTTAGCTGATCAATCACTCCTTCTTTTTCTGTGAGAACTTGTTCTGCTTGCTTTTCTTCTTTTGTTTTCTTCTCAATTATCTGTAGTAGTTTGTTGATCTCATTCGCTCCTTTCTCCTCTGTCTTCTTCAGCTCCTCCCTCCATCTCGCCTCCCTGGAGTCAGACTGTTGTTTCATGCTTTCGTTCTCCATCTCTTTCTCGTTCAGTTTGTTCTCCATGTCTTCCAAAAGCTCTCGCCTCATCTCCTCCATCCTCCTCTCTGTGTCCTGCAGGCGTTGTTCTGCCTCTTTCTTTTGGTTCAGAATGATTTCCCCTCGCTCGTCTTCCTTTCTCTGCAGAATCTCTTCGATGTCCTTTATGTGCAGTTGCAGCTTTTCAGTCACTCTTCCATTTTCTTCTAAAGTTTGTTGCGTTTGCTTTTTGTAGCTCAGGGCATCTCTTTGTCTTTGCTCGTTTGCCTGCTGCAAATGTTGCTCGAGATCTTTTATTTTCTCCTTCATCTGTTCGATTTCTTGTTCTTTTGTCTTCAGCTGTTGCTCAGTTTCTTTTCTGAACTCCAAGTAAACGGCTTCTTTCTCTTCCTTTTCTTGAATCTCTACATTCATTCCTTTAATAGTTAATTTCATCTCTTCAATCTCTTTGTCTTTTAATTCTAGCTTTTGCCCCATTGCTTTGATGTCATTTAGAAGATCTTTAACTCTTTCTTCTGTTTGTAGTATCTTTTCCTTCATTTCATTGAACCTTTCTTTTGCATCTTTTGTCTGTTGCTCCAATTCTTTTTTGTATCTTTCTATCTCTGTTTCTCTGTCTACAATTTCCCTCAAAAGTTCATTTTCTCTTTCCTCTTTCTGTTGCATTTTCCACTTTGTTTCTTTCAATTCCTCTTTCATTTCCTCAATCTCTTTCTTCTTTTGCAACACCTCCTCTGTGTGTCTGTCTTTATCTGCTGCCCTGTTTTTGATTTCCTTGTTCAGCTCCCATTTGATTTCCTCCGTTTCTTTCTGCCTCTGCTGCAGATCTTGTAACATCCTCTCCTGCTCTCTCCTAGCTTCTTCTGTTTGGGCTGCAATCTTTTCCTTTAACTCTTTGATCAGTCTCTGTTTTTCCTGCTCTCCTTCATCTATTTGTTGTTTGAGTTCCTCTGTTTTGCTTTGTCTCTCTTGCTCTAGCTGGCTAAGTATTTTTGCATCTTCTTGTTTGACCTTTTTGACTTCTTCTTCCTTCTCTTTTACTATTTTATCAAGTTCCTTCTTGTAGTCAGTTTCTGTTTCCTCCATGAGTTTAACCATTTCATTTATTTTTGTTGCCATCTCTTCTTGGTGTTTGACTTTTAAGTCCTCCATCTCCTTGTCTTTCTCTTGAATATGTCGTTCCATGTCTTTTTTCTGTTGTAGATGCATTTTTTTGTCTTTTTCATGTTCCTGCACTTTTGCTTCAATTTGAGTGATATGATCATGTTTCAGTGCTGCTATTTCTCTCTTTTTTGTATCCAAAAGTTCACTCTTCTCTTTTGCAAACTGCTTGTTGAGCTCTGTTATCAGTTTTTCTTGATCTTGCTTCATGCTCCTAAGTTCTTCCTCATGCAGCTGTTTGAGTCTTTCAATGTCGTTACTTTTTTCTTTTAAAGTCTTGTTGACTTCTTGTTTTTGTTGAACTTTCATTGCCTCCATGTTTTTTTGGCTCTCAGCTATTTTGTTGATCATCTCCTCTTGGTGCTGTTGTTTAATGTCATTTATCTCTATTTCTTTGTTGTCCATTTCTTTCTTATGTTGTTGTTTCAGCTTCTCTGTACTTTTTTCCAACATATTTAACTTTTCAAGTATCACTTGCTTTTCCTCTGCAGCTTTCTTTCTCACTTCCTCCAGCAGTTTGTCTTTATTTTCCATCTCCTGCTTCAGTTTTTCCTCCCTTTCTGCCATGTCTCTGATTTTCTCTCCTTCTTTTCTTAGACAACCATCATAGTGTGTTTCCGTCTTCTCCAGTTTTACTTGTAAAGCTTCAAACCTTTCAATCAGCCCTGCTTTCTCATTCTTAAGCATTTCCACAATTTCCTCTTTGTCTTCCAGTTTTTTCTTCCATTCTTGTTTCTCTGTTCTGATTTCCTCCTCCCTCCTCTTCCTCTCATGTTCAGATTCAACACAGGAGCGTTCAAGATCAAGAAGTTTCAGCTGTTGCTCATCGGTCCTTTCCTTCAGCTCCTCGATCTCCCTCTCTTTTAGCTCCAGGTTCAGCTCCACTTCCCGTTTCTCCTGTTGACGTTGATTTAGTGCGATTCGGATTCTCTCATTTTCAAGGCTAAGATCTTGAACTTCCCTTTCTCTGTCCTCTGTCAGCCATCTCATCCTCTCCTCCAGGTCGCCAAAGTCATTTTTTATTTCTCCGACCCTCCTGTCCTCATCGTCCTCCTCCTCTCTTTGAACATCAGCTTTTCCTGGTGACTTCACCTTCTTCTTTCTATCAAAGAACCACCTGATGCTCTTCACCTCTCTGTCCCTCAACTTCTTTAACTCTGCCTCCTGACGAACCATCTTGTCTCCTATCTCCTTCAGCCGCTGGTTGAACTTTTCGTTCCTCTGAAGGCTCAGATCCCTAACTTCCTGTACCACGCAGGAGAAGGCTTCACACCTGTTCATCGTCGCCATCTTCTCCACTTTCTCCAGAAGCTCCGCCACCCTAGCAGAGCCTCCACTCCCTCGTCCTCCTCCATCTCCGCTGCTGATCACGTGGTACCTGCCCCTGCATTTCTCCAGCAGCCCCTGTAGGTCCCGGCCTCCGCTCTGGATGTGCCGCTCAATGTCGACCCCCTCGCGGAGCTGGTCGCCGTGGGTGAACAGCAGAATTGTGTGTCTCCAGACTCCTTCTCCAAGAAGTTCCAGGTGCTCCCTGACATGTCCTGCCCTCACCAGAGTGTCCACCCTCAGAGTCAGCAGAAGGGCGTGAGGCCCAGGAGGGCACAGAGCCACGCTGCACATGATCTCCCGTTTGACCCGCTCCGGCGTGGCACCGGCCACTCCTGCCTCCCAGCCCGGGGTGTCCACCACTGTCACCATAGTCCTTGCCACCTCCGCCTGCTGGCGTACACACTCCTCCGTCACAGCTCCTGCTTGGAAGAAGCCAGTTTTCCCAAGTATGGCGTTCCCGGCACAACTTTTCCCAGTTTCACGCTCGCCCAGGAGAACTAGTCTAACCTCGGGTAGCCGTCGAGGAGTCTTGGAGAACGACTGGTGTGCATCCAGCTCTGATCCCTGGGGTCCATCGCCTGAGAGGATGAGAGATACAGACTGATTTCATTTTGTGATTTTACAACAGAGCAATAATAACAATGGATGCTGGACATTTTGTCACCTCTTGATTTCTACTTTTACATTTTACTTGGTTGTCCACCTCTTTGGAAAGCACTATAGCTGTCGGCCACAGATGTTCTACATCCACAATGGAGACACTGTGTGCTTAGATTGATAACTATGCCATTTCATTAAGCTCTTTCTGATGCCCATTTGAAGTATGGTATCTTATCAGAAAAGCTTGATGGAAACAGCAAAATGAAAAAAATTATTTTCATGTTTGCTTGAAATTGTTGTCTTAAAAACTTTTGACAAAAATTAAAATGTAAACCCCTTTATCATAACACTATGGGCAAATTTCCCCTCTGCATTTGACCCATCCCCTTGGAGAGCAGTGGGCTGCCATTTTGTGGCACCCAGAGTGCAGACTGTGGGGATCCAACCGGATACTTGCAACCTTGTAACCCACTAGGCCAACACTCCCCCGGCTTAACAAGCAAAACGGGTGACAAAAAAGTTTTTTTTTTTTCGAATCAGCTCTTATGTAGCAAACTTTTTTCTCTCATGAATGATCAGTTGTTTTTCCTGTTGGCCTCTTCCGGGATATTCCAGTTAAGCGCATAAACATGACTGGAAAAAACATCAACATTATTAGCCGACATGAACAATTTGTCCGATAGCTATATGTTCAATAAATCTATAAATCTTTCCTCTATTACTCATCTATGATCCGTGCTAGATTGCAGCCTCTACTTCCTGTTTATTACAGTCATGAATGACAACATAATGTGGATAACGATGAATGACAAAATTACAATTGATTAGCCTACTTCAATTAAAATTGGAAATACTGAAAATTCGCATTTCCTTTCCTTCAAACTTTTCAAAATTTGCTTAAAATTCACAACTACTGGAATCACAGCAACTGATGACTCAATTTATTTATTTTTTACATCTAATGATAATCCACTGTACAAAATTGAATTTTGATTCCCATACAGGTAAAAAAAAATTTATACTTGAATTTATTATCAGATCAAGCTAATCTGTCATTTCTGCATGTTTTTGTTTTGCATCTTTGTCCCATTTAGGTATAGCCTAGTAAACTAGCCCCATCCACCAGCGGCCAAAATCATTTTGCCTGCGAGTTTGGTCTAGCCTCGATCAATGCCCAGGCCCTAGAACTAGCAGGCCAATCACAATGCAGAGATGTGTTTAGAAATTTTGGATGCAAAGCGGGCGGGGTTTGGAGGACGTGACGACAAAGCTGCATGACGCTGGAGAAAGCACAACAAGGAAGATGGCAGCAACTATTGAACAGTAGCCGTAGCAGCAGCTTTCAATGGAGCGTTCCATTGAAAGTTAAAAGTTCTCTTTTCTGTTGTTCAATAAAAGTAAGTTTATATAGAATATTATACTTTAGAGTGTCACGATATGGTCCATTTAACGAGTTAATGCGTAATTTAAAAAAACAATTTCCGAAATTGAGAGGACCGAGGCAACCAGTGGACCTCCGAGGCTAACAGCAGCCAGGGCTAACCGCAGCCTGTCTACAGCGGCCCTCTTTCAGCATAGTCATGTGTGAAGGAACGCTGCCTCTGATGCCGATTTTTGACTCAAACTTGGAATCAGTTTTAGAAGGATTAGACTTGAGGTGTTTTGCTGAAACGATAGCAGGAGGAGGCCTTACGCTCATTCATTTTTAAGAAGGACATATTCGCCGTTTTACCGACAGGTTGTTTGTTTTCACCCCCCCACCAGCTTTCTGTCGCGCTTACTACGTCACAGTCAGTTGCGCTCATTGGTCAGAGCGTTGGCCAATAGACACAGACAGCGGTTTGAAAGACAACGGGTTGTTCTAATAAACAGTCTTCAGATGTCTCCCTCATTGGGGCCAGACTAAATTACACATTTAATCTCACATTTAGTCTGGTTTATCAGGCTAACTTAGGTGTTATAAATATATGTAAATATCTATCAAAGACAACACAAGTAAACGGAAAATGTAGCTTTGCAATAAAGTTTTTTTTAATATATATAATTATTAATGAGGGAGAAAAAAAAGGCCCAGTGTAAAAACATTATTGCCCCCTATCTGCTACAACATATCTCATAAATGAGTTCACTTTCTCTAGCCACATCCAACCATAATTGTCGTCACAGTTGTTTTCCAACCAGAATTTTCTTAAATAGGACCTGTCTGACAAATAAATTGCACCAAAAGATCCTCAAAGACTAAACACCGTACTGAGACCCAAAGAACTCCAGGAACAAATGAACTAATTAATGGAGCTCTATTAATATGAAGGGGGTTACAAATCCATTTCTAAACAGCAACAGCCACCATGGACAAATGGAAAAACATAACACAGCAGTGACTCATCCAAGAGGTCACCATAGCCTCAAAAACAACATCTAAAAGGTCTCACTGGCCTCTTTTAGTGTAACTGTTCTTGCCTCCAGCATAACAAAGAGTTTGGGCCAAATTGGCCTTTGTAGCAAAGTTCCAGGAGCAAAACCACAGCTGAGCAAAAATAATTTGTCATTTGTTTCAGCTTTTCTAGAACATGCCTTGGTGATCCCTAAGTCTTAGACAAAAAGTCACATTTTTGGGAAAGTGTGTCTCTCATTACACCTGGCATAAAAGTAACAATGCATGTTAGAAAATAAACATCTTTCCAACATTACAGTTTGGTGATGATAGTGTGATGGTCTGTGGCTGTTTGTCTCCATATGGAAAACTTCCTGTATTAAATAATAGTTTCTGCTGTCCACCTAAAAACCTTAGAGGATGTCTAGCCATCTATTCATGGCCTTAGGATCTAATTAATTTAGGTTCTACAGAAAGACTATGATCCAAAACCCAGCAGCAAGTCCAACTCTGAATGGCTGGGGGAAGACAAACTTAAGGCTTTGGAGTGGCCTGGTCAAAGTTCTGACTGGAATTCTGTTGAAATCCTGTAGCATGAGCTGGAAAAGACAGTCCCTGCTCGAAAACCCTCTAATTTGGCTCAGTTACAAATTCAGTTCTATAAATGTGCACTGCAAGTAAAAAAACGCTTGTTTGCAGTTCTTGCAACCTAGAACTCCCCAACTATTTGTTAGGTTTAGGAGGCAATTACTAACTTGTTGCTCACTTTCTGAGCATCTTATTTAGATCTTAACGAGTGGTTTTGCAGCACATTTACCTCATTCTCTTTTCTGCAATTGCTCATTTTTGTGCTTGCACTTCATTATGCATTTGTAGCGCATTTATGCATTTGTAGGCCATTTTCTCCTCTTGAATACCATACTGTACAAAACAGCGTGGTGACATGATGCTGCCACTCCAGTATAGTTTCTCCAGATTCCAGAACTGTACAATGTCAATTTTACACAATAGAGGGCAGTGCCATATATAACCTGCCTCAGTATTGAAATTGATTTGCTTGTAGCTGTTGGTAATTTATCAATTCAGGTCAAGACAGGTTGCATTGGTTCACTTTGGATTGATTCATTTTCCAGTACAAAGAGGCAGTATCTCAATAGGGGCAGGATCTTTAATAATAATGCTGCTCTACAGTCCGGCTCTGTTGTAATATGGTTTGCAGACCACAGCAACAGCCTGCTCTTTTTATAGCTGTTGTCAGACTCAGAGTAAAATAACAGTGCTAAGACAACATTTGGACAGCTAGAAGCAAGTTAAATATGTACAGGACAGAGAATGAAGAATGCATTATCAAAAGGAAGGATTCAAGCTACAACATATGAAGATACGCTAATGCTACCTACTGCTGACTTGCTGTTATAGAGCTTATATATTAAATAAGCCCAGTGTAAAATTACCTTAGAATCAAAGATATGTTTTTAAAATAAGCTGTGTCTAGTGACATCCCTCCCTAACCAATTGGTGACCAACAGTCCTCTGATGTTGTGCTGTGTATAACAATAATATAATAATATTGTAGGCCTTTTTGAAGGCCTTTTGACTTTATAACGATGAAAAAAAAAATTTAGTTAAATCAAAACAAAAATGGTTCACCAAACCCACATTTTACCTCCTTCCCTCACCATCTTAGTGTACAGATCTAGATCCTGTAGAAACCTTCTGGTATGAGCAACAGAAATGACCCAGAAAAATGGGTTATCTAGAGAGGTTGTGCAAAAAGTAATGGTCAAAGGTCACCAATATTTGCTGCAACCTTCAAACAGTATGGAAAAGAATTAGAGCTGTCTGTATTCAGATTTAAAAGAAGAGTGCTATATAAGGTTTACTCTGTCACTAAAGTGCAACTCATTTCACTTGATAATAAAAAGCTGAATCCATGGGTATTCAAATGCGGAGGCCATACATGTGTTTTTGCTTGAGTTCATAATGTAACTGAATATTTTTATGCGCTTGAAGTCTCTTGTGAAGTTAAATCATCAAACAATCTGAAGAACTCACTCATGAGAGCAGCTTTGATGGTTCCTCTCTGCATCTGTGCCTCCATCTGCCTCTGCTTCTTCCTTCTTTCCCTTGCCCTCCTCTTTCCATCAGCCTCCAGTCCCAGCAGAACACTATTATCCAGCTCCAGGTGACTCTTCCCACCCTTCTTTCTGTCCACCATCACCTCCAGCTTCCTTATCAGTTCCTTTACTTGTGTGTCGTCTCCTTTGTTATAGTTGTTTACAATGTGGTATCTGTTGCCACACTTCTGGAGGAGTCTCTGGTGTCCAGAACCACTAGTCTGGATCCGCTGCTCCATGGTTGACAGGCCAAGTTCATCTCCCCGGGTGAAAAGCACCAAGGTGTGTTCCCATACATCCTTTCCTAGTGGCTCCAGGTGCTCCTCTATCTCCTGGATGTAGCTGTCTGTGATGGATGCACAGGAGCGGACTACCAGGAGCACGGCATGAGGTCCAGGTGGGCAAAGGGTAACACTTCTTAGAGTTTCCCTCCTCACCCAGTTGGGGGTCCTGTTGAGTGGGTAATACCACTCCCACCCAGGTGTGTCCACCACTGTGACTTTCCGTCTAACAACATCTGCTCGCCTTTTCACGCACTCCTCTGTGGGCTTCCCGCTCTCAAACCCAACCACACCTCCCAGCAAGGTGTTGCCTGCAGCGCTCTTGCCGGCTCCCTTTCTTCCCAGCAGGACCAGTCGGAGTTCTGGGAGGGCAGGTGGGTAACCGGGGGAGGCAGGAGGGTGTCGTACGTTCATGGCAACCTGCAGACTCTCATCTGTGAAGAAAGGGAGAAGTACTTCCTCAGTGCACCGTAGCGGAAAAGCTGAGTGACAGAACAAAGAGGTGTTGCATAAGTCAGACATCTATCCTCTAGATTAGCATGAAAACCACATTTTAAATTTAAATTTTCATCATTAAACCAACAACTACATAATCAAAATAATTTCAGTGTTGAAAGTTAACCACCATAACCCTGTAAGCTTGCAGCTATGTCAGAACCAAATGTAAATGTTCTGCAACAAAAACTGCTGAGAACTCACCACCATTTGCTTCTGTGGCTACACTGCAGTCCTCATCAGTAGTTTCCATCTCTCGATCCATTCTCCTCCTCTTCTTCCTCTTCCTCTTTTTCTTTGGTTCCTGTTCGTCTTTTTACAGTAAGAGTTTCTTGAGAGACATTGTGACATAAAGCAGACACAAACCAACAATCGACTGATCTAAAAAAGAGGATTCGAGCTGCATGAACTCGACACATATAGTAGCGGACCTGTTCAGTCAAAAGTCACGTGACTTCTGTTTGTGGTTTTTTTTAACTTGCTCTCTTAACACGACAGGAAGTTAAGAGGTGGAGGTTGCAGTGTGAGTGATTAAGACACAGTTCAAAAAGGTTGCAAAATGCACATTTGTATTTTAGCATGCAGTACATGACTGAACGAAGTTTCAGTCATATATAAAAATGTGCATGCACGAAATGTTTCTGTAGTTGGTATGCAAGAAAAGCTGCATATGCCTTTTCCCCTGACTTGCACAGCACCTTAAAGTCAGACATTGCCCTGTGGTAACTTCTGTTTCCTGTGCCTACTAGTAAGATGGGGAAACTGCAACTTTACCTTGGTAAAAAAATTCTCCGGTTTGAGAAATTAGCCATGCAAAAACAGACAATATGGAATATATTTATTCTAATCTTTACCCATTAAAAGCCCTACCAAACCAGAAAGTACATCTTTGATCAAGTTTATTAATACGCACTCCTCATTTTAAACCGCCTCATTTACAGTCAAAATATTCAGCCAGTGATCACTTCCTTTTTGAGTGACACATTTTAGAGTCCATTTTCAGTCCTGGAAGAAGCAGCTGTCT
>NW_015150572.1:760265-766621 GCF_000732505.1 Cyprinodon variegatus
CCCATCATGACATGCACGTTGTAAGTAGTCACACCCTGAAGTGTTACTTAGCCCCAAATCAACTCTTTTATGTGGATTAAGGTATAGAGGAAGATCTTTTATTTCATGGTAGATCATCTAAATAAGTGGTCCTCCTAATTGACAATCATTCTGGTGATATGTTTATGTATTCTGGTCCTACGTACTCGTCCCAGTTAGCTATCTTTTTCTGTGCATGCACACTTTCAGATGTATGAGTTGTGAGCTACGGTTTCAGACAATCACTGAAGCTCACCTTTTTCACCTGGCTCTGTGTCTACGAAGTATATCAGAAGAAAAGAAAGGCCTTCGAAAAGGCAGCTATATATCTTAATGGTTTACACGGAGAGCTCTCCGCTATGGGATTTTCTGTCACAACGGCCTGCTGTCACAATAGGCTGTCGCCACATGACAGCGACAACTAATAACAGATGGTGCAGGTGCCACGCAGTGGAGGAGGAGTTATGTGACCAGCAGGGAGCAAAAAGCAGTGATCTTCTGTCCAAACAGTAAGTTAACTCAGTTCACTATAAAGTCCACTATATAGTCCCCGCTCTATATAGTGATTGAAGGATTTAGGAGTTAGGGCGGATGTGCGGACACAGTAAACTTGTATGAACCATGAGAACAGCAACTTTAAAACAGACCATGCACGAGGAGAAATTGGCTCGTGCATGCTCTTCCACGCGTGGAAGAGCATGTCTTTTAAAAAATTTGGGAAAATCCTCCAAAATACCTTTAATAGTTTAAACTGGTTCTATGGATTATTGCATTTTTTTTTTTTACATTTTCACAAGTTAGTTCTGCTATTTGACTCAAAGAAGTCTTTTTGCTGCTCTGTGTGAGTGAATGAAGGCTTTTGGTGTTCATTTTTTCTGTTGGTTCAAAGTGCACATAAAATACCGGCTTTCATCATTAAAGCCCCGTGTTCGAGTATAAATACAACTGATCCAGAAACATTCCTCCTTACAGAGTTATGCTGTCCTCCACTGCATTGGCAGTACTGATTTGGGTGTTGTTGAGGCAATGAGATGAAGCAAATGGCTGAAATTAATAAGGGTGCAGTCTACTGGGCTCCACAAAGACTCCCTCAACCGGTGGTGTTTAGGGGGATAAAACAACTTCCATCCCAAAATATCTGTCTGTGGTGTAATTATATTCCCACTGCACACTGCTTTAACATGGTTAAGCTAAGCTAGGCTACACAGGCTGCCACTTGTTTTCCTCCTGGCCACTCCCTAAATCCCCAGGGTATCTTAGCATTGAACATTTTGGATCCATTAAAAAATAAATAAAACAATAAAGGGAGTGGTGTCGTGTTTTTAAATGGGGCTACTGTAGTTACACTTTAGAGTAAAAGTATGTCAAAGTACTTTTTTATTTAATTTCACCATTCTGTCTTCTTGGAGTCAGTCAGCATTCTACACCTTCCTACATTTGGTAACATTTGCCTTTTGTCTGTCATGATTTAGTCTTAGACGTAGACAAACTTTATTGCCAGTGTATACAAAACTAAATTTCGTTCAGTACAGCTCTCAAGACATTTCCATTTCTTAAAGTGCAGGAGTGATAAAATGTAAACAGGATGATCAAATGTAAACATAAGACTGAGATATGATTTACAGTTTTTCCAACATTCAGTGCTTTGTCCCATTTTTTTTTTAACATTGAGCGGTCAAAATGCAATCTTAAAAGCAATGTTATAAAGTTTTTCATATCCAGCAGAATTTTAAAACATATCTAGTTGATATTCTTCTTCATGACCAGATCAAAATAACTTCTGGACTTGTCTATTCCAAAGCAGCTAATTCAAATGGCTGAATTACCTCCCCAGCATGCCATCCTATTCCACAGTAGGCTAATTTTGCTTTGATTCTCTGTGATATAGAAAAGAAACATTAGATTCATTTTCCTCTTTAACGTTCTATAACACTTAAAGTCTGGGACATACGGAGTGTACAGGAGATTTTCATTTTGTGATATTTAGAAGAAAACTAATGCCAACCAAATGCTGCAGACTAATAGGTAGAATGTTCTAAATTTTCTTTGAAAATCTCTTCTTTTTAGGTAAATTGTCAAAGGATTAATGTCATATTTAGGGTGGAAAGAGTTTTTAGAATATTTATTATTTTATTTACCTCACAAATCTTGGCCTTAAGAAGCATGCATTGCAAAGTCACTTTACACCACAAGTGTAAAAAACAAGTTGACTGATTAGTTCTCTCACAGAGGGCCATTTATTTTCTTATAGTGGCTCTATTGTGTGAAGCGCCAGTGATCCTTCATCACTCCTGCCCAAAGACCTGCCTCCTGTCACAGCACCATGGCTGTGGGGGCGTTATTTGGTACATGCATGGTACAATATTTCCAACCAACAAGCTGATCCTGTCCAGCCCAAACCATGAAAACACACATGAGATCATGTGCTTCATGATTCATCTTTTCCTCCTGCAGCCCTCTGAGGTGATAAAAACAAACTCTGTTTATGTAAAAGACGGAATTGGTTGCTTTATAGTTTTGGTTGTAATAACCTGGCCAGAGCAGCCCTGAGGGTTGCTTTAAGGCACATTGAATATCAAAATATTCTTTGGACACACTTTTTTTTTAAAATAAATGTTACGTTTTTTTGCCTTTATAAATAATCATGATCACAGACCAGGTGCTTAGCAAAAGTATTTATATCCCTGACTTCTCTTTGTCACACTGCATATATTGTTAGGAATTTATGCAACACACCATCACAAAACAGGACTGATATATGTTTGCATTCAACTCCTTTTGTCTGAGACCCATAGATAAAATTGTGTTACAAATCATCTTTAGAAGTCAGTGTATTAGTTAGTATGAGTGCAGCTGTTTTATGTGGCCTCAGAGGTTGGCTTAAGGGCACTGGTGAATAAAAAGCATCATGTTGATCAATGAAATCAGCAAGCAGGGCAAGGAAATGTTGGAGAAGTTTGAAGCAGAGTTCAGGCAAGGCAAGGCAAATTTATTTGTATAGCACAATTCAGTATAAAGACAATGCAAAGTGCTTTACATGATTAAAATATAGGAAAATAAAGCAGGATCAAAGCAAGTGGGAAAAAATGAAGTAGTAGAAAGACTATGGCAACTATAAACTAACAGACAAAGCTTTTTATCTACACTTACAGGTCGGGTACCTGTGGTACCTCTGGAAGAGCTGCAGAGATCCACACCTTATATTGCAGACATGTGTGCGCTTAGATTTAGGGCTTTCTGGAAAACTGTCAAAATTGTTGTACTGTTAAAATAAAATCCCAAATAAGTCTTGTTTACACGTTGCCACAACTGCTAATGTGAGACTAAACACAAACTTTTTTTGCATCGTCGTGTGGAGCAGCTATAATGTTATGAACACTTGTAGGACCCACGTGCTTAGATTGGAGCTTGCTTTTGTTATTTTTGTTTTTTTTAGCAGGAAAGATATACATCAGATATAGAAATAAAACATAGACTGCAACATACAAGACTGCAACATACATTTACTTTCCACAGTAACAGGGATCAAACTGAAGCTATGGTAAGACTGTGAAGATTTGTGTTCATATACTGTAGATGCTTCCTATCCTTTCTAACTGAGCTACTTTTCAAAGCAAATTGAGCAACAATATGAAGCTTTTAGGTGTACAAAGTGACAGAGACAAATCTTTAATAAATGTGGTTTATCAGCCTCAAGAAGGGGTTGTGCAAACTATTGGCTCCATGAGGCTAAAACAAATATACACCACACTTTTAGTTTAAAAAAATGAGACTGTTTTATGTTTACTTTAGAGTAATGCAGTATGTTATGTTCGTCTGTCACTAAAAAACACTTAAAACATTCAAAGGTTTGAGATTGTAATGAGACAAAATGTAAGAAAACTTCAATGTATGGTTTCAGAAGGTACTGTAAGAGTATTCACTAATAGATCTACATTATAAATAAAAGAATGTGTACTCCACCAGCTCACATTTTTCCCCTTTGCTTTATCACATAGATTAACATCGGCACTTTTGATTAAGTTACCCCCACAGTTAATGTCAGCTGCCAGAATAAGCGCTGATGGTGGCAATGAAAAAACAGAATGCAATGTTTTTTGATTAATTTAAGTGGAGGTCAGGACGATGTTTTGTTGGTTCACAGATGAAGTTCAGTAAACGGTTCTTTTCTTCATAAAAACTGTCTGACTCACAGCTAAATGAAATTGCATTTTATGATGTTTTGTGTGCTCCTGATGGAAATTCTTCTTCACGCTGGAAGCAAATGAAAGAGTATTTGGGATTTGTTTTTTTATGTAATTTTTATTACTTAGCTTGGGTTTATTACTTTTTAGCCTTGAACACTGATTCACTGCCAAAGTTGGGGAAAAATTGTTGAATATTAAGAGTGAAAGAGCTCAATAGTAATTTAGAACTCTCAGGGAAACTAATTTAGGGGCATTTATAAGTCAGAGGAAGCAGTCCTCTTAATTATGAGAAGAGCAATGGTGGAAATAATATAAACTGAGTGATAAAAAGAACAAGGTTTATTAAGACAAAAACATGCTTCTCTTAAGGACAGCCATTAAAAAATCTATTTGCTCTACCTCCAATAAATTGATAATTTTCTTTTTAAAATGTTCTGCAGTGTCATTTGGCAGCTTTTTAATTTTCTAATGATTTGCACAAACTGGTTTGTCTCTCTTTGTTTGCAACTAGCAGTTCTTATGAAGCATACTTGTCATTATATTTAAAATATCCTTGCCCCTAAATATTTAATTTTTAAATCTTGGATTGATTTCCAGACTTTTAATACAATTAAAACATTCCTTTAATTATTTAAATTATTTTGAAAAAACATGACAGATCAACTAAGCGATGAGGGAAAGGGAAAGGTAAAGAAAGAATGCTTAATACCGGTATATATTTGTCAAGTAACATTTAGAGAATCGCTGGACTTTTTCATAAAACTTCCAAAGCAATAAGGGGAACTACAAATATAGACTTTGATATACACAAGAGTGGATTTGCTGTTTTCTACATATTCTTAAACCAAACCAACAGGACTGATCTTGCTCAAGTTGCTGGTTGTAATCTAGTTTTATTAGGTGCTGTAAACCAAGATCTCATGGCTACATTCAATACGGATCCTAAAATTAAATTTTCATACCAGAACTCTCAGCGAAATTGACTGGTACTGGGCAAAATTAAATATGATCTCATTTGATGGACCAGGAACAAGTTATGTTGTTAGCTAAATGGGGCCTAGGCGGAAATTCTACTAAAAAAACAATTACTACTCACCTCTGTCATAGACCAATCAGCATCTATAGTTCACCTTAAAAGGAATCCAATCCATCTCACCAGCCCTGTGTCGGACTTCTACTCGGATGCCCCGATTAAACCCACCTCCAGCCCCTCCTCCGCCATCATAGCTAAAGCTCCATCAGAGTGTCATTCCTCCCAGACTCTTACTGTGTTCACTGCAAAAACAATCTGGGAATTAGTAAAACATTTTTAAATTAAGTGTGTTTAGCCTTAATTTCAGCAGGTAAATAAGATTTTTTTTGCCAATGGAATGAGTATTTTTACTCTTAAAACAACATAGTTAGACGATATGCACTTGGAATAAGACAATGCAATTGTTTTTTCTCATTTTAAATGTAAATTGTCTTGTTCTATTGGCAAAGTGTCTCACTTACCTCCTCAATTCAAGAAAAAATCCACTTATTTTAAGAAAGAAATTACTTATTGAGATTAAATTTTTTGCAGTGTTCCCTGTCTCATCTCCATCGGTCTGACAGAAGACCGCCATGTTGAGCCTACAGTAGTTCTGCCAGAGGTTTCTTCCCAAAGGGGAGTTTTTCCTCTCCACTGTCGCTTCATGCTTGCTCATCATGGACAGGTTCTCTCAACCTGTGTTATCCAACTGGACTTCCATCTTCCAGGTCCTGGAGGGATGCACTAGTATCAGCTCACACAGCCCACTGGATCTCTTCATACAGCTCAAGCACACCGTCTCGCCAGCCAACAATCATGGACTGACCAACTTCATCCTCTCCACTCCACCACCAGTTTCAGGCCTGGGGTGAAACATCCCTATTATTTACTCCTGTTTATGCATATCAAAGCAAATTCTGTGCTAATGTTTCCTGCCGAGGTCTAAGTGCCAAACACTTAAGTAATTGTATCAATAAAACTCTTCTAATTTTCTTTTCTTTCCCTGTGAGTTTTTCAGATTGAACTAAAAATTCGATCCAACTAAGATCACATGGGAGTACCTCTAGGCTCCTTTCTTAGGCCACTTTAATTTAATATGTATATGATCCTAATATGATATATCCTACAAAATGTATACT
>NW_015150572.1:767057-769076 GCF_000732505.1 Cyprinodon variegatus
TGGATGGATGGATGGATGGATGGATGGATGGATGGATGGATGGATGGATGGATGGATGGATGGATGGATGGATGGATGGATGGATAGAAATTAGATCTCAATAAGGATCTTTGGGGCTAAAGACAAGACAAGGAGGGAGCATAACACGTACACACGTGGACAAAATCATTAGTACACCCGTTAAATGAAAGCAAAACCTGCAATGATTACAGAAATAAATTGAAGTTAACGAAAGCAATAATAAGTTAAAATTGTACAAAACTAACCAATAACATGTAGACATTGCTTTTTTAACTATGCTTCAACTAAATGATAAAAACAAAAATATTCACAGGAAACAAACCTGGACAAAAATAAGGAAAGCCTCAGAAAAAATGTAAATAATGTGACCAAAGGGATATTTGCAATCTGCAATCATTCTGTAGGCCTATATATAGGGCTACAGGTAGTTACTGTGCTGTTTACTGTATGAATGGTGTGTGCCATACTCAACATGGACCAGTGGAAGCGAAGGAAAGAGCTGTCGCAGGGATTAGAAAGAAAATATTAAACAAGCATGTTAAAGATAAAGGCTATAAGAGCAGCTTGATGACCCTGTGACAATAGTGAGATTTAAGCCATGTAAAATCCTTAGGTCATCAGAGACACCTACAAGTTACATGAGAAGGGAAGGGGAGGCAACATTTAGCTTGAAGCAGTCGTTTCGTATTTAATTTCTATCATGTCTCAATTTTTTTTTTTAATATCACATTTCTTTATTTTCTGTGATTATTTTCTGTGTTTTTAAGTTTTTATGCTTTCTTTTGTGGCCTATTTTTTTTTATCTATCTTTCTTTGGATTCCTTTTAGCACTATGAATTGCCTCTTGTATGGGTGGTGCTTTCCCGTTGCTTTCTTGTATCTCTTCACCTCAGACAAACCTTGCTTAAAAGTATCTTTAGCCTCAATTGGAGTCTTATCCATGCCATGCAATTCAATACCTGGTTCAGTGCCTACCTGGTAACCGCATTTGGATTTGGAGAAAAAAAAAATGCTTTCTCAATATCCACAAACCAATAATGAATAACTTTGGAAGTCAACTGTTTTATTTTTATCAAGGCAAGATAAAAAAAAAACAACAACCTTAAAACTCTAAAATCCACATGATAGAAAGCCCAGGAAAACACAGAAAACAAACAACTTAATTGGTTTTGTGTGTCCATGGATATCACATCAAAGACAGAAAAGACATAGTTACACTAGCAAAGTAAATATGCCTTCATTAACCACAGCACCCTCAACCTTAAGCAACACTTCTGGCTGGGTGTTATAGCCGTAAAAGAAGACTTCAGAGTTTGCTTAGTCAGTTATTATAGTATTTAACCTAAAATTAGCTGCAAAATGTCCAAGTCTGCAGGGTCAAACCACATGCGCCTTAGTAGGGATGTCAAAATATAACTTCAAAAACATCCCCTGAGTTCAGAATGATGAGGGAGATATGATCAAACACTGTTTGTAATAACTGTGCTCTGAATGTCTGCAGCTCTATAAATATCTTTAGCTTTATGGGCATTCATGTTGAGCTCATAAAAAGCTGTCCTCTTCAAAGTGAGCCTGTATGTTTCTTTTCTATATGCCGACAGTTGTGATATACTCAGGTATTAATAAATACACTCAGGAAGTAAAGATGAAAACAGTCTATTCAGTACCATGTAAAATGTTGTACCATGTTAGATTACTTTTTTTTTTTAAGTTATGACAAAAAAACTAGAATTAGTTTTATTACGATTGTATGTGATACATCTACCGCATAACGTTTATTTATATGTGGTCTGAATATGAATTCAGAACTAGAAATTAAGTTTTGCCTTTTTTTCTTGTAAATCTTCACAGCCAATGGAACATGCAAACATAGATTGTTACTTGTTTCCCTGAAAGTCTCAATGTGATTTAGGTCTGATTTTTGAACAAAAAAATAATATCTAAATTAGTGGTGGGGGCTCCATTTAAGTTTTTAATGGAGTTAATTACAGGGTCTCT
>NW_015150572.1:769337-771095 GCF_000732505.1 Cyprinodon variegatus
CAAAAATTCAAGACACAAAATGTCAAGACACCTGAGCTGCTTTGATGAGCTCCAATAGCTCAGTGTGAAGAACGGCTGATCCCAGGTTGTGCTTTTTTTCCATATTCCTCTACCTGGTTTTGTTTAACTCAAACATATAAGAAAAAAACATACTTTTTGGTTGATAGAAGCTTGATTAATTTTTCATTGGGGCTCTAACAAAGCAAAACAGGTCGATCCCGGCCCCCTTGCAATGCACTCGCGGAACACTAGGGGTTTGCTACTCTATAACCACAGCTCTCCATATGCATCTAATTACCAGATGAAATAGCGTTTAAAGCACAAAAAATAAAATCACACTCACCAGAGATCAGGCCCGCTACCAGGAATTCAGGACCCCATGAAAGACATTGATATTTGGGCCCCCATAAAAAAAAATGCAAGCTTTAAAAATGCTATAAACATGCACTGAAGATTATCATTTACATTTGTAATGTAATTCTTATAGTAAAATTTCTACTAAGGACAATTATCAGATCATGAAAAAAATTTAAATATACCTTTGTCAAGCTCAGAACACAAGGATCCAGTCATTTAAGGCGGACAAAACAATTAAATTTCTGTTTGGCTGGAATCAACCCCACCCCCAGGGCTCGGACTGAACTATAAAATAAAGTTAGTGATGCACACATTCATTATGTGGCCACTAACCTGTTGTCTCCTCCTGCAGAGGTTCCAGCCTTAGAAGCTGACACTGTTAACTGCAGTTTTGTTTTTATTAAGTGTTTTGAGAAATCTATTTTGAGGTTTCATCCTGTTTTCCTCCCCACTGTAGCCTCAAGCATGCTTGGGGTGAAAGATTGCCTTGAATGAGTCGATGTAATGAGCTGGTTTTCCTCGGATAGAAAACTGTGAATTAATCTGACTGTATGATCTGATTGAAATGGCTCTGTAAAGTGCCTTGAGATGACGTGTGTTGTGAATTGGTGCTATATAAATAAGCTAAATTGAATTGAACACAGGACAACAGTCAATGTGTAGCCTCCGTAGCACTGAGATGGTTTTTGAGTTTGAATACCCCCAGTAGACCAACGCTTGAGATGCAGCTTTTTTGTCAGATTTCCAGGTGTACAAAAAACAAAGAATACAAAGGTTCAAGCAAGGGACTTTAGTATCTAAAATTAATCAATTAATTGTGTTAATTTAACACGTTAGAATGTATAGAATAAATTCACTAATCAAAATTAATGTGTTAAATAAGGTCATTTTCAGAACTCGACTGCATGCTAAAAAGGTGATTCAGCCATTTCATTTAGATGCGGCAGCACAGATAAAAATTAAGAAACCCTGACTTAGATCATTCCACTGCAGTCCTGGCAGTCTCCCCAGCATGCTGCTACTACTGTGTCCTATAGAAGTAAAAGAATATTCAAGATTACGCAGTAATCTTGAATATTCTTTTATACGCACAGTATCGTGTGTCATCCATATAAATAATTTTTTTAATCTTCCATCACTTTGTCAGAGAATGAATTACAAACAGGTAAACTCTCTTTACACTATATATCTTATGAAGTGGTGTCAGCATTGAGTGTTACAGAAATGCACCCCACACTTTTTAGATTTCTATTTCTAAACAATTAAAACCAAAGTTATTTTCTATTTTATTTTTATTTCATTAATAACATTATTATTTTAAAGACATATATATATATATATATATATATATATATATTTTTTTTTTTTTTTTTTTTTTTAAAAAAAAAAAAAAAAAAAAAA
>NW_015150572.1:771360-794552 GCF_000732505.1 Cyprinodon variegatus
AAAAAAAACAAAAACAAAAGAAAGTTATTTTCTTCTTTTTTTAATGATCTTTCTCCTTCTGTTGATCTGTCACACAGAATACAATTAGAAGACTTTGGGCTTTTTCATTCTTATAGAAAACTTCTGCAAAGCAGTTTCAACTGACAGCTAGATAATGAGCTCTTTTCATAATAGTTTTGCTTGATTTCTTACTTGCTGACAGTTCTTAATAGAATAAACCCATTAGGAAAATGACAGAGAACTTCTGAAGTCATGGTGTCAAAAAGGCTGTAATGATTTAAGTATTATAAAGCTATTATTGATTCATACTTTGCAAGTAGACTAAAGCATTCAGCTTTTTTATTCGCTGTTATCCTAAAAACATAAAAAAGAAAACTGGATCATGTTGAATAACAACCAAATTCCCACAATTACATACGTTGTGTTATTTTTTGTTAATCAAGCAGATATCAACACTATGTATGACTCTTTATACAGTGTGGTGTTACTCTTTAGTTATGTTTCATGTGGAGTTATCCAACAATTTTTTGTATAATTTTTACATTTATCATGTATTTTTTCCTGTAAAAAAATTGGTTCCTGTCAAAACATTTCTGAGATAAATGTGTTTAGATCATGTCCCCCCGTTTCAAGGCTTCTGTGCAACAGTTTGTTCCGGTACTATCCTCTGCAAACAGTATGTATGTCATAACAGAAACAGGCCAGTGCTGGTAAAGAAAACCACAGTGTCGAAAGAGTGAGATTCCCAAAATAAGATAAAGTAACAGAGGCTTTATCTGGGTGAGTTTATCGGGCTGAGGCTGGGGGGTGGAGGGGGGTTGTCCAACCCACATCCTGCTCCAAACATTTGACACAAGAACAACTTCAATACACAGACACACCCAAACTCCTTTGGCCCTCTTCCTGGGCTGGTTGGGTTTATAAGCAGAGCCAGAAACTCCTGGATGGAGCAGCAGCACTGGATCAACTCCACCAACCAGCAGCTTCTCTCTAAAACTCCAACCGAGGTGCGATCTC
The DNA here is from genome assembly GCF_000732505.1 of Cyprinodon variegatus. Classification (NCBI taxonomy): domain Eukaryota; kingdom Metazoa; phylum Chordata; class Actinopteri; order Cyprinodontiformes; family Cyprinodontidae; genus Cyprinodon; species Cyprinodon variegatus. Next base: position 772,378 of record NW_015150572.1, read on the forward strand.
AAAGCAGATCTCCATCTTAGCCTCTAAAACCTGACTGGTGAGTAGATACGCCATTTTACTGCAAATTTAGTCGCTTTTTATTTTACAGTGGCTTAATGAGAAGATGCTAATGCAATTACAGAAACAGTTGAGAGTGACTTCAAAAAAGTTAACTGAATGCTTTTTGCAAATCTGTGCCACAATAATTCAAAATCATGACTTTAAAAAAAGAAAAAATGCCTATCTAAACACATTATAAAATGAATTTCACGAGCCAGCAGAGATATCTTCAGAATTGCATTTTATTGCAGCAACAAAAGCAGACATTCCTCATCTTAAATTATGAAAATATGTGTTTAACTTAGAGCAGATGCTCTTCTATGATGGAACAGATTTTTTTTCTCTATGGAAAATGGGAGGGGGGGGGGGCTGCTATGAGTTTTATGATGAAAAATTGCACAAAAACCAATTTATTAAAGGCTGGAGAATATCCTTTTTCTTATAAAGTTGTTTTCATGAAGTATTTAGTCTTTATCAAAAAAAAAAAATCAATAACAGTTATGCCTTGTAGGAATTTCATTTTTCTTTTGGCTTTTAATTAATGTATAAAATTTAATCATTATCAAAAGCACTTTTCAAAGTGTTTTTCAATATACATATATATCTATATTAACTGATGCCAAAACAGTATTAAATACTGTTATTTACCTTTCTAACATCAAATATGGTGAATGCCTTATAATACAAATCTACTTGCTTTGCAACAGTAATTGTGGTGATTTCTCACCAAAAAAATGAAAACATTCTTGTTGTAGAGGCAGTTCCACAAATATGTGCTTTCTGCTCAATTTTTTACACACTTTTTCTTATAAAGCACAAAACAAATGCATTGATTTGCCTTTGATGCCAAGCAAAGCATGAACAAAGTTTTTTTAATATTAACAAACCCCTAAAACTCACATATTACATTTTACATGTATGACAGAGGAGCAAGTATAAGAGCAAAAGATAAACATTTTTAAATGGTGCAAGAAAAAACAAGGATCAACAAGCATGACATCAAGGAGAAAGACTTGATTTTAATGTAATTAGTAACTGAACTGAGAAATAAATAAAAGGGAAGTTGATGTAAAACAGGTGTTTAACAGCTGAGGGGACGGTAGAGAGAAATTCAACAAACACAACTAAAAAATAAATAAATTTAGGGAAATCCAACGACAAACACAGGAGTGTAAAAACAAAGCTCCATAAGACAATAAGAAATTACAGAATATTATACATTTGCACAAATAATTTCAATATTGAGATCTTAAAAAAAAAGAGGCCAAATTCTGGTATATACATGCATGGTATCTGGATTCTAAAAAAGAAGCATAAAATAGGAACCCACATTGCACAACTATTGATTTCACCAAAAACCTCTGCAGAAATGTACACTTCAGGTTTTTATCCACATCTTTAGTATCCTTTTCCTGTTTTTTTGTTTAATTTTTAAGAAATAAATCTTTAAAGTAATCTTGTCAAAGTAAATCACAGAGACAGAGAGAACAGTTAAAGCTGGCAAAGAAAATCAGAGCTAAGTTAAAATGAGGAAGTTATGTCCCCTTGAAGGCAGTTGCGCCTCGGGACTTCCCTTCCGGTTCTTTTCCTGGGAGCAAGTTGTTTACTACTCTACACTCAAACTGGGTAAAACCATATAAAAAGTACTATAAAAACAGGAGTAAAAAAGTAACAGAGTTTATTCCAGATCAGGCCGTTACAGGACAGAGAAAAATGCTTGGAGCTTGCACAGCTGTGGGTTCAAAATTCACGTCCGCGAGCGTCCGGCAAAGTTTGAGCCCCGAACAAGGTCATCTCCTGCTTCTTATAGCTCATGAGTCTATGTGTTGCACCAGAAACTGACATGCCATCCAAGCCTCAAGATTACAGATAGCTCTCCTCTATAAGTCAGGCTCCAAGATGTGCCCATATCTTGTGTATCTTTAAAAGACAGGAAAGCTGTCCTATTTAGATGACCAACTTACACAAAGTGACATCCGCAATGTGAAGGAAGGCCATCTACTCTCTCTATCTGGCTAACAAAGTAACAATGCACATAATGTATAAAAGAATAAACCTAACAACTTTAATTAGTAATACTCTGTTCTTCTTTTGAATTTGATGCCAGTTAACCTGCATTAACAAGTAACTACGCCTGCTGGGGGGAAAATCAATTTCTAATTCTGAAAGATCAGGTTTTTATTTTCTGCATTTTAACTAAACAGACACACAGACTCTGATTGTGCTCAACATCTTTGTAAATGTGTCTAAAACTTTGTACTCTGATGAAGGTAATACCATTTAACAGGTAGTTTAGCTAATCCAAAAATAGTTTAGATGACCTAATGTCAAACCTGCCATTGACTTAATTAATGTCAGGTTTTAAATGTACCCCAGTTTGTTAAACCACCAGGCAGGGCAAACAAAGAGCAACAGTATCTTCTGTGTGATTCATCAAATCCAGAGAACCTGAAGCATGGCTAAAATGACCTCAACTCGCATGGGGTTCACATATTTCCAGCTGGCAGTGGAGGCCAGATGGGCACGAAGCCGCAGCGTTGATGATGACAGGAATACGTTCCCAGTTTGGAGAAAACCGTCGAACAAATAAAAGCTGTTTTCATTTCATGCAGGGCGCTCTCAGCTTCCAGCTGGTGTGGCAGACACCTGGCTGAGAGTTAGAGCAGCTGTTATATAATGTGGGTGTTACACAGAAAGAGGGTTGGGGCGAAGTTTGGATGCATTAGTCATCATTTAACACAGTGAGAGCTCTGTTTTCTAACAAAACAAAAAAAAAAAAAAAAAACACTAGATCCACATTTATGGACTCTATGGGATGCCTTGGCATAGTGGGGGAAATATACAGACAGAAGCTTTCATTTGGTTAAACATTCGTAAATAATAACAAATAAAAGTCTAATTTCTATAGCAGAACCAAATACTGCAAGTTTGACTGGGATTTTTTTAGACTGAAGTCAAACAGGACAAAAGACTACGTCATAAAGAGACTACATGCGTCTGTAAAAACTCGTCTGCTGTCAAAAGATGCAAATGCAGCTTTCAAAGACACCTTATAGCAGAACAGAGACACTAATTATTTTCAGTTCATCTGAGACCTCTATGGTCCTTCTGAGAGAAACCTGGGTTTCTGTATTGGTTTAAAGAAAACAGAAACACAATAGACAGACTTGTCTAAAAGTACTTAAACCCCAGGAAGTTTCTAATTTTTGGCTACGCTACAAAATGAAAGTTTCAATATTTATCTATTTTAAATCATGAACCAAAACAAAAGCTTAATTGTAAGGGAAACGGGAGAGGAACTATCCTTTTCTTGTGTTTGCAGAGTTTTATTAAAATATTTTACAACGTATATTACTACCAACTCTGCATATCTAGCATGTTGCTCATTCTTCTTTGCATTAGAAGCTGTCAGATTACATAAGAGCATCACTAAATTGGACTTTGACTCAGTCATTCTAACATACATGGTTTGACCTCAGATTATGCCTCTGTTAGTCTGGCTCTATGTTTAGATTTGTTTTCTTGCTGGAAAATTAACCCCTACCGCCATGATTTAGGAAAGTCTTTTACACCTACCTATAAAATCTTAATACATTACCCACATCTCCACAGATTGATGCTGAAATCACTATGTGACATCCTCAGCAGTTGTTTTTTGTGATACAAGTATTTTGCATACTTGCCTAAAAGTTCCGTTTTGGAAAAATCAGACCAAAGCATCTTCTTTAACGTTGAAACCCATTACCAATTATGGCTTTCTGTTATCATTGGCCTTCCTTCTGCCTCTTTCACATAAAAAGGCCTGAGCGCAAATGTAATTTTCCTGTTGACACATTCTGCTGTCTATTTCTTTGCCTTGCCAGATAGCAAACATAGGTGGCCATTTCTTAGCAGCCATTAATACTAATTTAGACTTTTCCTAAATTTTCTCCTTGCCTAGTTTGGTTTCTTACTTGAAGTTAATGATAATGTTTGTTCATTTAAAATTCTCTAAAAAACAAACAAAACAAAAAAAATAAAGATTTAATAAAACAGTTAGGTTATTATATGATTAAGCTATAAACAAGGGACTTTTTTGCTTATTACATGATTGTCTTGCCAGTTTGTTCTTCTAAGTTTTATTTTGGGGGAGGGTAAAAATGTCCCGCAGCAAAAAGATTTATCTGTCAAGCCCTTTTGGAACCATGTGTCATTTTATTTCACAATGAAATAATACTATCAATGCTGCTAAAAGAAGTTAAAGCTGCTGCAGAAATTTCGACATTAATTTCTCTATAGCACAACTTGCTGCTGCAGGAAGTTAAACATTTTTATGAGTTGTGTTGACTACGTTACCCTGTTGCAAATTCTCTCACGGATAAGCATTTATAAGATGTTAAATTAAACCTATAATGGTTTTATTTTATTTTTTTTTCAATCTTTTTTGCATGTTTCATGAATTTGATGGTTTATCATGAGTAAATAGTGCATATTGATGCAACATCCTCTCTTCTCTGACAACCAAACAAAAGAAAACACAATACTTATTAACAAGCACACATTTGGAGTTCTTACAGGAAGGGGAGTGACTCTACAGCAACTGCCTCCAGCCGAACCACAAACACATATGGTGACCACATGCAAGGCAAAAGCTTGGAAACTGCCATTGTTTCATCATTGACTTTAACTTAAAATCTGAACACTAGTCTTCATACTCTAATAATTAAATAATGAAATTCTGCTCTTTAAACTTTGATTGTAGTGATTCCTTCTGATCCATTAAAATCCATATCATCTGTTGTCAGCCTGGTAGAAGCTATGCTTATACTTCTCTCTCTTACTACCTCTCACAGTCTTACAGTGTTTCAACCTATCATCAAAATGTCTGACCAAGGAGCTTCCCCAACCCCTTCTGCTCCTCCACCTCCTCCTACTGGACGTCCTCCTAAGGTTGGCATCCGTGGCCGAGCCTCGGCTCCCTTCGATAGCTCAAACCTTGATGCAACAGACATGCCGGAGTTAGAGTACTTTGTGGCAGCAGGGCCAAGAGGATACCCTCCTCTGACAGGTGAGGACCTGAAACGGTAGCATCTGTTAGCACATATGCAGTAATAAATAGGAATATTAAAACTACACTTGGCTTAAAATGTGAGAAAGAGAAAGGGTTGATGCAGAAGAATAGACTGCTTCCTCAGAAGCTCTGTGAAGATAAAGACTTCTGCCTGTAAGTGACAGTTTTTCCGTTAGTCTTTGGACATGATTGATGGATGAGTGACGTGCAAACTAGATGAAGTGTGCAGACTTCCTGCTGCTGCAGATCTCTGCCAGCAGAGATGTCCAGATGACACAAAACTTTATAAATAGACTAACTGGAAATTTATTCAACTGCTGCAAATAACTACATGTGAATATATTGGCAGGGGGTTCAAGGGCAGAAGATTTTAATTTAGCAGAACTTAAATTTTTATTTAGTTTGAAGTTTGGGAATGTGTTAAATAAGCTTCAGGAAATGTTTGCAGAGGAAAAAAAAATAATTGATATTTATTAGTAGATTAAATATTGAAAGGTTTTTCTGGACTATAATTTTTCAGTGGCTTAACTATTGCTTTTTTAAACACCTCCAATTTTGTTGACTCTTCAAAGAGTCCTTTTCTCTTGGAGCCAGAAAAAAATTTAAAACTGCACTAAGCAGTTCATTATTAGGCATTTAAATGAATATAACTTGCACAAAAAGTAGTTTTCTTGCTTTTCCTTCATCAGAATCTTTAAGAAAATTTTTTAAACTTTGTTTTTTTCCGTTTCTTCCCCTTCTTGTCCATTCAGAATACCTGGACATCTGGGATGTGGACATGATGAGGGGGCGTGATCAGAGCAATAAGATTGAACACCACACCAACCTTTACCAGTCTGACAATCTCATTGTCCGCCGAGGTCAAGAGTTCACGGTCAAGATCACCTTCAACCGTCCATACAAACCTAACCAGGACAAGTTTGCTGTCGAATTTGTCATTGGTAAGATATTTCCAGATAGAAGTCTCAGTGTGGGATTGATTTCCCCGAGATTCAGTTAAAGTAGTCAGCAATTAATGGCACCACAACTTCTAATTCAGAAAGATTATATAGTACCTGGAATCCTTGACAAAGAGACCTTCAAAATATATATTCCCTGAAATATTCTTCACTAGTTTTAATTTAAGTGCTTTTATTAAATGGGGGAAAACAACAACACTGCACACTAGATGATTGTTGCATAGTCACCAGTGCTAAACCTTCTGCCACCATGTTAAATTACTTGATTGATAATTCAGGAGTTCCTGGAGGTATCCTTCTAATCCCTCTGCAAAAAGGGCGAGCTTAGATAACTTGCTATTTAAGTAAGTGTGTAATGGTGTTTGCAAATAAAGGAAACAGCTGCACAGAAATAGCTGCTATTTAATTTTAGCCATGTCTATAGTCAGACAAATACAAGCTTAAAACAACTGGAACTGTAAGCAAAACTGAAGAAGGACTGAAATCTATCTGGCACACATGGAGGATGATAGGAGACATTTAAAAATTCTCTACACAGTTTAATCTTGCAAAGCGGCTGCAAATGGAGGCATCTCGTGGTTGCTATATGTAAAAAGTTAGGCACAAACTATATGGAAAATACTGTGATAGAGTAATAGAAGAAAAGCCGGATTTTCAGTCTGCATAAAAATAACAAAATAAGTGAGTTAAGAATTGTAAGAATTGTACTGTACAGTGCTTTTACAATATAAATACTGTGCATCTTGAAAGAATAAATAACCAATATACAGCTAAAAACATTTTTACAATAATTTATATGTGAAAAATAGCAGCATGTTGTATAAGTGACTAAGAAAACTGCAAGAATCAGCATAAATGTAGCAACTTATTGAGGATGTTGGGAACAGTGATGGTGTTACAGCTGCCTAGAGGAAGGATCTGTGAAAACGCTCCCTTTTTTGCATTTAGGGTGCAGCAGTCTGTCACTGACGGAGCTCTCCACTTCAGCAAAAGCTTTATGCATGGGGAAGGAGGGAGACATTATCCAACAGAGATGTTATTTTAGTTAGGGTCCCTTTGTTTCCCACCTCCTGCACCTAGTCCAGGGGACATCTAAACACAGCGCTGGCCTTTCTGATTTGGTTTTGATAAATTTACCTGATGAATAGGAAAACGTCTTTAGCAGTAATGCCAATAGTTGTAAGTGTTTACTACCCCATGCACTAAAAACCCTCTGATTCTTCTTGTTCTCTCAGGCTCCAGCCCTCAGTACAGCAAGGGCACCTACATTCCTGTGTTTCCCACCAGAGAACGTCAGAGCACCTGGGAAGGCCGCATCACACATACCAATGACAATGTGGTCACCATGGCCATCACTCCTCTGGCCAACAGCATTGTGGGCAAATATCACATGTATATTGCAGTGCAGACTCCTTTTGGCATTCGTAGGACAAAGCGGGACAACAGCAGAGATTTATACATCCTTTTCAACCCTTGGGTAGCAGGTTTGTTTACCATACGATACATTAGATTTGATTTTGTAGGCGTTTTTAAAGTGCAACGTTGGACTATTGTTCTTCCCATAGAGGATGCCGTGTTTCTGGATGATGAGGCGGAGAGACAAGAGTGTGTGATGAATGAGATGGGGATCATCTATCATGGCTCCTACGACGATGTTTCTGAGAGAAACTGGAACTATGGACAAGTAGGAGAAAAATATATTTACATATTTTCTGATTTCTTTAAGGCTCTGATTTTTTTTTTTTTTCCATTTCACCTCTTAGTTCAACTATGGAGTTCTGGAGGCCTGTCTGTACATCATGGATAGGTCTGAGATGCCACTCACCAACAGAGGAGACCCCATAAAGGTGACCAGAAAGGCCTCCGCCATGGTGAGGAACACTTAAAAAAAAAAACGTCTCAAGAAAATATTAAGTTTAAAAATGTCTTTGAAATGATAGAAACGTTTTCTTTGCAGCTGAACGCACGCGACGATGATGGTGTGCTGGTGGGGAACTGGACCGGTGACTACACCTACGGAGTAGCACCCACTTCCTGGACTGGCAGCACCGACATCCTGCTTGGCTACGCTAGCAGCAAGATGCCAGTATGCTACGCTCAGTGCTGGGTCTTTGCTGCCGTCTTTAATTCCTGTGAGAGCTTGTTTTCGGTGTTTGAGTATTGTCCTCCAGCCCTATTCAAATGATTACTTACCACTAGAGCTCGACAAGAAAAATTCAGTGTGCCTTTGTCAGTACTGATTCTTAGGCTTATGTCCTCTCATTACACTCTGAGCTTATTTTCAAACGTTTAATGATCTGAAATTAATGTGTAAACTCATCAACATCTGCATATTCATCAATATTATGAATAGACCATGTATAGTGGGATAAAGAGTTTACAATTAATGTCTTTTTGAATATATATATAAACTTTGCACACCAAAGTCTGAGTTTATGACTAACATTACATTCCGTTTTGAAAAGGCCGCCTTATTATGATCTGAGAGGGTGAATGAGATAAGCAGAATTTGATGATTATCTTTGTTAATATTATTCTTTTATTCTTATGAAACATGCTTTTTTCTTTTATTTAAAATTGAAAACTGACAGAGAAAAGTAAATTATACCTAAGCAACAACAACCACTTCCTAAGCTAAATGCTTTCCGAAAGATATGAAACTTATCAAAGACAAAATCCTTTAGGGAAATTCATATGTATATTTACACCAAGTACATTATCCCTGAATTATATCTGTTAAAATTTGGTCCCATTTCTGTGTTCCAGTCCTGCGCTGTCTGGGTATCCCATCCAGGGTTGTCACCAACTATTACTCTGCTCATGACAACGATGGAAACCTGAAGATGGATATTATTTTGAACGATAACGGCAGCATTGATCGAAAACGCACCAAGGATTCAATCTGGTATCAAATGCTCTCTTCATAGATCTTTAAGTTTTATCTAATCTGTTCTTGAACTCCGTTAGATGGAGGCAGGATGTTATGCTTGTTAGGATCTTGCTTCTTATTGCGATACAGATCCTATCTAAGTGATTTGTTGTTTTTGAAGGTCTGGCAGTTTTCAGGCTTTGTGTGACAAGATACATTAGATTGTTGATTGTAGTTACTTGCAGTATAATTAATAAAGAAGGTGTTTACTTATAAATGGTGCCATTTTTTCCTGAAGTGATTGAAATAATCGTTAAAAGATGCTTTTTTTATTGTGTTATCTTTAATATTAAAACGCGTTTGATGATCTTAAACATTTAAGTGTGCATAAAAACAGAAAAGGACCTGTGACCAGTTACCCCGGCACTGTGCTCTCAGTTCACTTCATATCTGGACTTCATTGAATATTCTCTTCTGCTTTCCTGATTACCTAGTTTGTGTTGGAAGCAAAGATCCATGAGCTGGATCCACTGGTCAGGGTCAATCCATTGCATTATTGAGAGCAAAGGACACTTTAGTTAACAGATAATCATCTTACTAAAGTTGGACAATTGATTCATTTTCTACAATTCAGAAATCACATTAATGAGAAATTTGTTTTATTGTATTTGCAGATGCTATAACAATTATTTCAACCTTCTTGGGGCATTTAGAGTTGCTAAGAACATGTATTTTAATGTATTAACTGAATTTTTCACACTGTCCTCAGTGATGTAGAGAAAACCAAGACTGACAGAAAAGGTCCTGTGTAAGAAGTTAGACTGTTAGAGCTTTTCTGACTTTCTTTGATTTAAAAACAGTTTTCTTTTTTAGGAACTATCACTGCTGGAATGAATGCTACATGTCCAGACCAGACCTCCTGCCAGGTTTTGGAGGCTGGCAGGTTGTGGATGCAACACCACAGGAAACCAGTGATGGTAAATGGTCTTCCTATGAAACTAGCATACAGTCTTCTTCACAATTATTAGCCTAGAAATGCAACTTTAATTTGAAGTAATTGGTCGATGCAGGAGAATATTTTTAGAATCACATCAGAGAAGTCCAAGCTTAAATCTAAACAGATTTCCAACATTGAAATAAATGCTTTGAGCCTAAGCATTGGTGCCCTGGCTCTTTGCAGCCCTGGTGATAATATTTTGCAAATGATGCAACAGGAAATGTGACCTCTTATCTACAAAAAAAAAAACATGTGCTTATAAAATCATCAGTGGAATTTGGAGTTGTGGGATACAATGCTTTTACACGGTTATGATCAGTCATTGTGTCTTTGGCAAGATGCCGGAATTTCATGAGTGAAGTGTTGATGGTTTTCTGAGGGCTTGTTTACAGTAGCCTGGCTTCTGTTTGGCTGTGACTCGATCCTGGAAAGAAATATCAGCTGTGCTGCTGCCATCAACACCTTTGTTTATAGATGTTGGAAATTGGACTGTTTTTCAGTGTAGTCCTGTTTCTCTGACTGTGACTGGCTGGATGTGCTCTCTTTATCCTCTGACATGGGAGCTGGCTTGGAGCTCGTCTGCCTGGCTGTGTGTTTCCTGGACGGGGCTGCCTTTTACAGCCGCTTTTTGTATCTCTGCTTCTGTCTCCTTGCACCCCAGTCGGCCTCAGCAGATGGCCAACTGGTTTTCCTTCGATAGAAAACTTTTAATCAATTAGACTGTATGATCTGGTTGAATTGTAATGTGCCTTGAGATGATGTTGTGAATTGGCGCTATATAAATAAAATGAAATAAACTGAATTGAATCCTGTCAGCATACCCTGGATCAGCTGTTGCTATAATGTATCAGAGATTCAGGGATTTATTACCACTGTTATGCTGACGATACTCAGCTGTATTTGTCTTTAAATCCAGATAAGTGTGAACATAAGTGTGTGGTGTTCATTTTTGACACTTTGAACTATGTTTAGATAAATTCAGCCCTAATAAGTGTTGAATTTCATTTTTTTTCTTCTTTTCTCTTTTTGATTATTCATTAAGAGTTTTGTTCCAACTCTCTCACAGTGTAAACTGTTTAGCAATTTCAAACATGTTATTTCAACTCAGTCTAGTCTGGCGAATATAGAACATGTAAAAATTGATTATAAACTGCCTTGGGGTTGAATTAACGCCTCAACCTTGGGCTGGAGGTAAGGTGTGGCATTTCACAGAAGGAATTTCACACACCTTCCTTACTTGTTTTGAATTAGAACTAGTATGCTGGTTTCATAAAGCATACGCCTGTCAGAGGCCAAACAAGCAACCAAGAACCCCATCATGTAGATAACACTGTCTTTTCACATCACAGCAGTTGATATATCAACATCACAGGTTTCTCTGAGCTTACACAGCATGCTCAGAGATTGAGGCTCCAGACAAGCTTGGATTTAATTAAACATCCTCGACCTAATGTTGTCTACATCATAACTGGCTAAGCCGGATACATGTCAGATTACATGAACTCTGAAAGTAGTTGTTTTGCCTTGGTATGATACTACTACATTTCACCTCTTCATCATTGCCCTATAAAAGTATTTAATTATTGTTAATTTAAGGTATGGATTTGTAATAAACTACTGAGGTTGTTTAAGAGCTTAATATTAGTGGGACGACTTCATCATCTCTTCCTTGTCAGGACATTTCTTTGATCATGAAACATATGAAACACACGAGGCTCTCAAAATAAAAGGTTTCCTAAAAATGGGGCTAAATCTAGTTTGACAACATTAGAAAAAAGTTTTGATAAATCCTAGTAAAATGTAGGAAACTCATCCTTAAACTTTTGAATTTTTTTTTACCTCCCTGACCATCATCATTGTGAAATGTGATCTCCGTGCTTATTGGTTAGAACTATCTCATTTGTTTAGAGCTATGAAGAAATTAATAAATTGCAATGAAAGATATATTCAATTTAAGGTCTTTTGAAGATCTGCACTAGTGGTACCAATAGGCGATGAAGACACAGAACTTTGCAAATTAACTAAGTATGTTTGGACCTTGAATGTATATGAATGCAAATGTACTGAATCTTGTTTTCCTTGCTGCTTTATTTGTGAAGGGATGTACCGATGTGGACCTGCATCAGTCCTGGCCATCAAACATGGACAAATTTGCTTTCCATTTGATGCACCCTTTGTGTTCGCTGAGGTTAGTTTATTCACCTCTAGAGCCTTTAAGAAGCCTTTGAACTTTCTGGAAAATTACTATAAAAGTAAATATATTCAACATCCATATTATGTTTTGTGACCAACAGTCATAAATTTAGGCATTATTTTTTTTTCCTGTCTTTCTTCCATGCAGGTCAACAGCGACGTTGTGTTTTATGCACGGAAGAATGACGGCACCATGGAGCCAGTTAAACTGAACCAAACTCACGTGGGTCGCATGATTTTAACCAAAGCTGCGGGAAGCGAGGGTTGCAGAGACCTCATTGATCAATACAAGTTTCCTGAAGGTCAGTGATCACATCGAACTCAGGTGCCAGTGTTAATTGGAGCAGCAGCAGAAATCTGTTTTCTGCTGCTGACAAACAAAACAAACCTCACACAAGGCAACACAAAGAGAAGATTAAATTAACAAATTATTGTAGGTAAAATGCAAGAGTGCAAGTATGAAGTCAGAATATTTTTTCTAAAACATTAAGGTAGTGCATAAAATCAATAAAATTGGCTGGAATTGACCATTTGTGCAGTTTTTATTTAAATACTGCATGTCATCTGTTGGACTCATTGTAATATTTGGTATATAAAAATAATTCTGACATCATTTCGAAAAGATAATTTGGACCATTTTTATCCACAACTACCTTTTCCAAAGCCTTTTCACATATAATATAAATGAATCCCTTCACTTTATTAAAGATTATACCTGTGTTAAACTCTTTAATCTATTGCAGGGAGCCCAGAGGAGCGGACTGTCCTGGCAAAAGCAGAGGAGTTTGGCTGTAGGCGGGAGAAATCCAGCCCCCCAGAGGCTGATGTGGAAGTGGTCCTGCCTAACCTGGAGATCAGTGTTGGGGATGATCTGGAGCTTAGTGTGGAGTTTTCAAACTGCAGTGACCAGAAGCGCACGGTGGAAGCCTACGTCAGTGGGAATGTGGTTTATTACACCGGAGTCTCCAGCAACGAGTTCTTGTTCAAGACCCCCACTGTGACCATTCAGGCCAAAAAGAGTGAGTAGAGGCTGACATGAGAGGAGAGGGGAGCGGGCTCAAGACTAAGAAAAGAGACAAAGACATATCACATAATTACAACTTCTAATTTTCATAAAAACATATGAGCACATGGGGATGATCATCATTGCACTTTAATGATAATAACACAGAAAAAAATCCATATGTTGCACAAGGAGAAACAGGTTATACAGTATGGACAGGTTAAGAGAATTGCATTGAACAATGACAGCAATTAATCTTATACCAAGAGATACATGGAGAATAACACTGAATGCAAGTGAAATTTGGAGAAACTGTGGAGCAGCTGAAACATAAGACAAAGAGGAGGATATGGGAGGAATAAATATATGTATTTATTTTAAATCACAGAAGTTAAATTTTTGAAAGGCCATGGTTTTTAAGAATATTTTAACAGGGGAGGGGGATAAGTAAGAAAAGAGACAAAGAGAAAAAATTACATATGTTGCACTAAGAGAAACAGGATATACAGTATGGACAGGTTAAGACAATTAAGCATTGAACAATGACAGTAATTTATGTTATACTGAGGGATGCATGGAGAATAACACTGAATGCAAGTGAAACTTGGAGAAACTATGGAGCAGCTGAAATATAAGACAAAATGTTGGATAAGGGAGGAAAAATATAAATATATATATTATATACATATATTAAATCATCGCAGAAATAAAATTTTTGAATGGCCATGGTTCTTAAGAGCAGTCTTAGAATTTTCAGAAGGGTTTACCATTTATTTTGATATAATCGTAAAATGATTAGGCACTAAAACACTCAAACAACATCTGATCTGCTGATACTCATGTCTCCCATATGTTGAAATATGTTTTTTTATTCCACATAGAAAGAACTATTGGATCAATGTGGACTGAGAGGGTGATGACCAAGAAAGTTTCCACATGATCAAAAAAGTTTTTATAGTAAGAAGAGAAAAATGTTTAACTGTGTGTAAACAATGGCTATAAAGAGATTTAGAGACTCAGGGTAAGAGAACAATAATGTAACTCTACCAACTGTGATGCAGGGTAATGGCAGCACCATGCTGTGTGTCTACATCACTGATTACAGGTGTATAAGGACTTCTTAATCAAAGTGTAATTGTTGCAGGTGTGAGGGAGCTAATTACGGTTCAGTCGAAGGACTACATGGATCATTTGGTGGAACAAGCCAACCTCCACTTCATTGTCACTGGGAAAATCAAAGAAACTGGCCGTATCGTGACTGCCATGAAAATCATCGCTCTGCACAACCCCAAACTCACTGTCGAGGTAAGATAATTGGTACAATTTAAATCTGTTTGAAGTCTGAAACTATGAGGACATCTTTGGAGTCTGTGATCCTTCTGTATGTTGTATAAACTGCAGCTGACCGGCAGTGCCAAAGTGAATGAAGAGATGATGGCTACTGTGCAGTTTACCAACCCCTTCTCATTCAACCTGGAGGAAGTGTACCTGCGCATGGAAGGAGCTGGGGTCATGGAGCCCAAATCCAGATATTACAGGTGAGCATGGCAGGCAGAAAATACATAGGAATTTTCCTTTAAATAAAATGTCTTTATTGTAATCTGCAACTACAGCCTTGCATTTTATCTATATCAAAACATATGATAACATTTTATCCAACATTCCCTTGAGTTTATCTCAGAATCATAATTCGTTTACATTACCCTTTAGGTTGTGCAAGAATTAAAATTTGAGTAGAAAAAAGCTGGGCTTTAAAGTTTAGACAAACCCTCAATCAAAAAGATAACATTAAATTTAAATTTATACATAGTAAATTTATACATTGTTAAATTTCTATTATTTTTATATTTCTAATAAAAAAACTTTTCAGCTTATAACTAAAATGAAATACAGTAATGAGCTTCTGAGTTATGCTGTTTTGATTCAATATTTCCAAAATGTACATCTTCTGACAGGAGTCTGGTATGTCTGGTTTGTAATGAAAAACTTTGCCGTTCACAGTCTGATCCCCGGAGGCTCCTCTCTGACTTGGACTGAGATGTTTTCTCCACAGAGGACTGGGAAAACTAGAGTGATTGCTACTCTGGACTGTTCTGCTCTCAGACAGGTGTCTGGTCAGGCGTCCATCACCATCAATCCATGAAGATAACCAAGCCATTACTACTCTGTTAAAGCATACAGTGCTGTGCAGAAGCTTTAAAGATACCTTTATTTCCTTTATTCTCAGCTACGTAAGTGGAAAAAATAAACGAGGCCCAAAGTAAAACTTTATAAAGTATAGAGAACTGTTGATATATTGACAATTGCAGGATTACAATCTCAAGATGAAGAAATTAGTGATGACTGAAAGCCTTTGTAGAGTAAAGTGCTTCAGCCTAATTAGAGGAATTTACATTCATAAGAATTGACAATAAATTAGATTTTTACCTTTAACATTCACATAATTTCACAAATACATTTTATGTTTTTAGGCAGTATAGATCTTGACTTCAGGTCCCTGTTTTGTGTTCTTTTTATTTGACCACTAGGGGGCAGAGTGACTTTAAAAATAAAAAGGGAATTGTGCAAAATTTTGAACACTTTCTTATTGGACAAGTTAACAGAAAAATAATTTCAGGCACAATTCTCTTTAAATATGCAGCAAGTCCAGTATACTGCTATATATATTCAGAAATATTTAAGCAGACATATAGTCTCTATGCAATGTAACAGGACCCAGTTTATATCTATGTGCTTGCTGTGGCAAAGACAAGAGGTATAAAAGCGGTTGCCTTAAAAATATGCACACACAAAAAAAGTATACCGAAGGCTTTTCTGTACCTTTATTTGGTTTTTGCATTTCGCTTTTTTATTTTCTGTAAAACCTACATCAAATCATTTCCGTATGTTATATAACTCTGTACTGAAAAAGATATATTTATATCAATCATCATATTCATCATCATCCTTTCTTTGCCTGGGAATTAAGAAACAATTCAAAACAATAAAATATTAACAACAGCGATATTTCATGTGTTTTATTTTACCTTATTCACCTTCAGCAAAATATCTTTCAAAACATCACACAAAAGACAAATAAATTCTTCAGGAATAATTTGAATATACCCACTTTACCTACCAGAGGGTAGGGTACCAGTTACCAGTAACTGCCTTGTTTATTTCATACATAAATTTATAAACAAATCAGTTTGAAACACATCCTCCATTTATATATTTGTTTTAAGTTTTGTTAGTTATAAATTCTCTGCACCCAATGATCTTTATACCTTTTAAACATCCTTACTTTAACTATTAACAGATAACAACATATGGCTGTAAATTAAACTTAAATCACAAAGAGAAAATACAATATCTTTAGACCAGGAGAACCTGTCAGCTCGATCTTAAAGAAATCTTCCTTGTAAGCATTTCATCTGGCATTAGAGCAACTTAATTTCATAACCTTACCGTTTTACATCTTTATTTTATGTCAAATGGCACCCAACTGATATAAACTTCAACAGCAAGACTGATTACAGCTACATAATAGATCTAAGGAGATTGGCAGGATTTCTGGGTATGGCCTCAAACCCCCATGCTGCTGCAGCAAAAAATGAAACTGGACATACCATAGAGTCAAGGTGGAAAAGGTTAAAAAATGAAGGTCAAAAAAAAATTCAATAAAATGAAAAAAAAACCAAAAACCCCCACCGGTGAAGTCAAAACCAATTAACGCAACAACAAACCAAAAAGGTCTACCATAATCAAAAAAATCAACACAATTTCCACAACAAGCACAAAATAATCACAAAAACACAAAACAGATAAAACAAACAAAAAGAAAACAAACTCAGAAGAAAAATTCAAAACAGTTAGGAAAATAAAAAAAAAACAAAAGAAGAGCGGTGAAAAAACCACACCCCAGGTGGAGGCCAAAAGCACAACCAAACAAAAGACACTACCGGGGAAAAACAAAGGGAAGCAACAAAAAGAAACTGAAAAAAAATAATCAATGTCACACAAACACCAGGATGAACAAACCAAAACAAGAGTGGCCCCAGTGAAACAAAACAGGTATCTCTTGTAAATTAGATTTTGGATATCAAGCTCTATAAATAAATGTGAATAGAAAGTATCTAAAAAAACAGATCAAGTTATTTTTTTTTAATCAGCAAAATAGTTGAAAGTAGTTTTCCTTTCATATAATCATGCTATCACTACTGTGGAAAAACAGAAATATGATCAGTAAAGGCTTGATTCTTTCGAAAGCAATTCTGCTCATAGACCAATACAACATATGCTTCCAAGAAATTGACTTATTCCACAAAAAATAAAAAATACCATTAAAGAATCATGTTTGAAATAAATAATTGAAAAAAAATCTTTTTTTTTTATTTAAAGGGAAACGCCAGTTTTTTGCATGGGCCCCTTGATTTTATGTTATTACATCCTTTTCTACTCACCCATAGGAGTTTTGTGTCATTTGGAGCTGTTCTGAAGATTTTCCATTAGGTTATATCCAAATAACGTCTTCCATATGGGCAAATGACTTGAAGGAACAAACTAAACTGTTCATAATGTATTCTTTATGGTACGCCAGCATTCATAACATGTAGGCAAATCTCTGTCCCCCAGACATCCGTGGTTGTATTTTTTATATTTATATTTTTTTAAATCAAAGCGGAGTGTGTATGGCGTCATCCACTCCAAATGACACAAAACTCGTATGAGTGAGTAGAACATGATGTAATAACGTAAAATCAAGGGTCCAATGTAAAAAAAAAAAAAAAAACACTGTTCCCCTTTAAGTGAAAACTTAAACTGGAAGAAACCTTCAGAAGAATCAGGGAGGGTGCTGCCTTCTGCCTAAATCAAATGGGGTTTCAGATGACAGATCATACAATAAAAAGAAGCTCAAATTAAATTCGAAAGAATGTGAAAGAAATATAACAAGCTAACCCAGAGTTTAAGTAGCTCATTTAGTAGCTTCATCTATGAGGTAAACATAGCTAAACAGATGAGCTCTAAGATACTGTTCAGGTCTAGAAGATGAAAAGAACAGGGCCAGAACAGTGCGTCTAGGGGAGAGACAAAATTCAGAGCATCATTAGACTATCATCTACAATAATGAAAACATGAAGTTGCCACCAGTAGCAGAAAGACTGATCTTATGGACTTAATGCCCAGTTGTTATTGAAAAAGGTTGCTGAAAAAACGGGTCTGAACAAAAAATGGTGTCTTAAAGAGCTTTACCCAAGACCTAAAGTTGTGAAAGATGTTTACAAGTTTTTCTATTTTTGTTTCTGTCAAAATTATATAAGAGCCCTGATGAGTTAAAGAAAGTTTGAATGTATTGCGTTACTGAGAGTTCATCCATCTCAACTAAACAAGGTGTCATCAAAACTTGAACATTTAGAATATAGAAAAAAAAATTCTTGCAAAAACTCAAATATTAAACCAAAATTATAAATTGCACTCGTACTTGTTGTCTCCTGCGTATTCCAGGACCAGGTCATGGGGTAGCAGTGTCAGTAGAGACTCTCAGACTTCCCTTTCCAGAGATACCTCCTCCAGCTCTACTAGGGGAAGCCCGGGTGCTAGGTCATCCCCTGGGCCTCCCTCCCTGGGGACGTGCCCTGGGAGCCTCCTGAGGGAGGTGTCCAGGAGAAATCCGACAAAGATGATGGAGCAACCTCAGCTGACTCCTCTCGATGTGAATGTGAAGTGGCTCTACTGTCAGCCTTTCCCGGGTGACTGAGCTCCTCATCCTATCTCTGAGGGAGAGCCAAGCCACCCGGCAGAGAAAGCTCAGTTCAGCCGCTTGTTGCAAGGATCTTGTTCTTTAGGTGATGATGCATTTTATGACCTTAAGTGAGGATATGAACGTAGACCGGCACTCCTTAACACCCTGCACAAAAAGTCTGTGCAAAAATTACTAAAAGAGCCATTCCTGAAAAGGGTGTTTGTTTTACAGAATTTTTTTTTTGAAGAAATTGAAACTGAAAGTTTTTTACGTACGAACAAATGATATAAAAAAGCTACAAATGTCACATTCTTTGTGTTAAGCCTTCTTAACCAAAGACTTGATTATTGCTCAAGGGTCAACTTTTTTTTTTTTTTTTAATGAAAGTAATTAACACAATTTCCATTTCATTTGTATATTAAGGGTGAGGTGAGGGTGAGTCCCATCTACACAATTGAATTCACTCTGCAGACTGGATTCACCAGGTTCAATGTCTGGGCAGAAATAATACATATAATAATAATAATACATAGAGATACAGTAATTTCCTGGTTCCACATCACCCAACTCTGGCTGCTTGTGTAGGTTCACTGTGTTGATAGTGTAGCTATCTACCAGGACATTTTCAGAGCACTTGGTGCTTCCCTCTATCACTAATCACTGCAATGTTCATTTCAGTGCCAGTCAACACTGTGGTAACAAAAGCTGGTTTAATGACCATGGTTTAGTGTGCTTGACTGACAAGCAAACTGGACCTACCTGAATCCCATAGAGAAGCTGTGGAGTATTGACAATAGAAACATGAAACACTAAACCCTACAATGTAGATAATCCAAGAAATTACTGTCATTTCTAACAACCTAGGCTTCCATTACACCTCAGCATGATCACAGACTGATCGCCTCCATGCAATGCTACAGCCATGCCATAATTAATGTAAAAGAGGGCCATATACTTCAGATGCATGGCATTTCTATATAAAAATTCCTTTTTTTTTAAATCAGTTACTTTTGATTTTTCTGAGACATTAATTTAGTGTTTTCTTATCCATATGAAATAATACTCGCACAATGCATAAAGGTTTAAAAAGTTCATTGTGTAAGTCTTAATGGATCTATATAAATTTCCTTTAGTAAAAGAAACAAACATTACAATATTGAAATCTTTAGAGAGGCAATCGTATAACGTACTACTCCACTTCACTAAAGCAGTTTCACATTCAGAATTAGAAAGAAAATTCATTATTAGTCCTATGGTGATTACTGAAATTAGATGTTAAGCTATTATGTTTTGTTGTTTTACCCAACGTATATTTTATTCTGTCAGGTGAAGTTGCAGAGGACTTTGTAGTAACAAATTAATTCAAAAATAACCAACTCGTTCTGTTGAGAGAAATATGGTTTTATTTCTGCGAAAATACTTTTAGTGAGATCAGAAATTCCAGGAGTTCAACATAAAAACATCTCTTTAGCTGAAAGATCAAAAGTCTAAGATTATTTCAAACCATAACACCCTTCAAATATAACAGGCAATGTTAGATGTCAGGGAATAAACAGCTAAATATAAGATCTTACCATATAACCCTTAAAGTGCCGAAAATATAATAAACTTTTTGAGAAGATTCTCTGGTTTGCTTGATGGATCATGCTTATGCAAAAATAAACTATGAAGTTAAAAATCAAACTGGTACTTTTCACCTTCATCCGATTAAGAATTACCTGTCCATAGAATTTTATTTTTTAACCCTTTGCAACAATTATATGTTTATATTTATGAATTTACTTGTTTTTACTCTATATCTACAACACTAAAATATTTACCCAACTCCATATTTCTTTATCATTGATTCTGTTAAGTATGAGCTGTTTATTTTGGATATTTCTTCAATTCTAAAAAGCTTCTTTTGACATTCCCTGCTTTTGCTCTTGTTTTTCCTTCTGCATCGAAACTATTGAGTGCCATCACTTGAAGGTGATGAGGTAGTCTGGGTAAGCCTGGTTATCGTGGAACACAACAAACATGTTGGGTCTGTCCATTCTATCCACCACACTATCATAACGTAAGTGGGGGTGCTGTTCGTCACGAGCTGGAGGCACCCTCATACCGCTTTGGCCCAGAGTGTAGACCCCTGCCAGGACTCTGACCACAAACATTAGCTGAGAACCATCAGCAGCTGGCCTGGAGTAGGTGGGATGGCTGGAGTAGCTGGCATCTACAGCAAAGTAGGTTCCCTCTCCATATGCTGTTGCTGTAAGTTATAAGAAAATAAATATCAAAAAGCAGTATATCTAACTTTATGGCTGAATAGATTTTCTCTTTTGTCTGAGTTTTTCTTTTCTTTTTGCTTTCAGTGTCAATATCTGGGACTTAATTCTTAGTCTTTCATATAAAAAGGTTTTTTACCATTTTGCCCAGAGAAGCGCCTGTTGAAGCCAGTTGTCATGATAGAGTTACAGTTGTCCTGCGTCGTCCCATGATACAGAAACTTCTCATTTGCACCCCCCTCATGTTTGTTCTTCTGCGATATTTGTTTCTTTTGTACCTCGTAAGCACGACGTAGATGAATGTTCTGCAAACGATCAATCTACCAGAATAAACAGAGAAAAGCTGTTAAATCACCCTTCAGAATAACTGGAACCTCTACTGAAGATGCTGTTACGGTTTCAGAAATACAACTTTCATGTTAGGCATTAGATTATGGCTGTGCTTTCACGAAGCCCATACCGCTGATGTCACACCACTAGGACACAGTGTATGTAAGCAGTTCACACAAATATGTCTTCCCCCTGTACTTGACATTGGTTTGATGCAAGGAGAGGCCCAACACTCCAGCTGGACATCATATTACCTGTGGTGCAATCCCAGGAACCATGGTCTGTTTTTCCTGCCAACAAAAACTATATCCTTCTTCAAAAAAGAAGCTTTGAGCTGAAAACCAGCTGCAAGCTGATCCCATGAACCCAGCTGGCCGCTGCCACTGCCTGTGTTCACCGCCTGGTGAACACAGGCAGTGTCTTGCACGGTCTTGCTTTCCTTTTTTATTACCATGCTTTCTGGAACCTTTATTACACAATCTATGACTTCCTGATTATCTGAGCTATAAATACGGCCTGCCACACAGCCCTATTTATATAAGCCACACTCTTCAAAGGGAAATTTGAACTTCAATCAAATTTAGAGCAAAGGTGGTTCAATATAAAATATTTTAAATGTCAATGTGAGATGAATCCTAAAATTTTATTATACATATAACTGAATCTTAAAAGAGAAACGGATAGAAACTGCTTAAAATGGTCATAACATAACATTCTTTAGGCTCATCAAAAACATAGAATTTTAAGTA
>NW_015150572.1:796184-799017 GCF_000732505.1 Cyprinodon variegatus
CTGTAGTTCTTAATGGAAACCACCAACCTTCATAACAGTTTTGCCAGCAGTCCTTTTGAATCCTTCCTTCACTCTTTTGTATTCTTCCGAATTAGGCTGCAGAGGTACCACCTTCATGTCTTCATCGCTATCCATGCTCTCCCAGTACAAAGGAAAAGTGAAGTCTAGAAACATATTAGAATCAGAACTTAGAATTATTTTTTTCTTTTATTTAATGAACTTGTCCCATAACTGAAAATATCCGATATGATTGTTTGTCATAGTTTTATATCACATTGTACGATTAAGTTTTATCCAGAGCGTTGATAGGTGAGAAAGAATATGCTAAAAAAAAAATACCAGCATAAAGTAAACTTATATTTAATTGGACTTGAAAGTCATCATAGTTTATTTAGTATAGACCTAGCTCCCAAACCAACTTTAAAAATAGATTAATGCCGATATATATTTTTTTTTTTATCCACCTGATAAGAGTCTGCCATTATTAAATTACTTGTCCGATATTTAATTCGGACTTCACCTACAACACGGAGAGCTGTCCTTCTCCAGGAGTTTTCCGATGACTCGGCCATTGTAGGCTGTGTTTCTGAGCGGAACTAGCTGGAGTATTGATCGGTTATCATGAACTTTGTCGACTGGTGTGAGAAGAACCATATGTTTCTTAACACAAGTGAGACCAATGAGATGGTGACTTCAGGAGAAGACCCCAAACTCACTCCCCCGTGAACATCCAGGGGCAGGACATAGAAAGTGATGAGAGTTTTAAATTCCGAGGTGTTCATGTCAATAATAAACTGGACTCCTAACAGCTACGCCTTGTATAAGAAGGCCCAGAGCCGTGAGCAGCCCCCTGCTTAAAACCTTCTAAGAGTCTGTGGTGGCACAGCCCTCCTCTATGCTGTTGTCTGCTGGGCCTCTGGCAGCGTAGAGAGAACAGAAAGAGACTGAACAAACTAGTGAGAAAGTCCATTTCTGTCCTTGGCTGCCAGCTGCTGGTGTTGGTCCACTGTGTTTTATCAAGGGCAGGGTCAATGCAGCTAGCTATCAGGAGATTTTGGAGCACTTCATGCTTCCATCTGCTGAAAAGCTTTATGTAGATAAACATTTCATTTTTCAGCACAACCTGGCACCTGCTCACAGTGCCAAAACCACTGGTAAATGGTTTACTGACCATGGCATCACTGTGCTCATTTCGCCTGACACATCTCTCCTGACCTGAACCCCATAGAAATTCTGTGGGATATTGTGAAGAGAAACTTGAGAGACGCAAGACCCAACACTCTGGATGAGCTAAAGGCCGCTATGCAAGCATCCTGGGCCTCCATAACACCTCAGCAGTGCCACAGGCTGATTGCCTCCATGCCACGCCGCATTGAAGCAGTCATTTCTGCAAAAGGATTCCCCACAAAGTATTGATCGCATAACTGTGCATAATTATTTGAAGGTCGACTTTTTTTGTATTAAGAACACTTTTCTTTTTTTTTGTCGGATTAAATATGCTAATTCTGTGAGATAGGAACTTTGGGTTTTAATGAGCTGTATGCCAAAATATTCCGTATTAAGACAATAAAAGACCTGAAATATTTCAGTTTGTGTGCAATGAATCTAAAATATATGAATGTTCAAGTTTTATCATTACATTATGGAAAATAATGAACTTTATCACAATTTGCTAATATTTTGAGAAAGATCTGTACATTGAGGTAAGGGGGGAAACCACTGGTAAATGCTGTCCAGTTTCACAGTGTCTAATTTCAGACAATTCCCTATCCAAACTTAAAGCGTGCAGCCTTTGAATTCAGACAGCTAAAAGATTTGATTCAATTGATTGAGTTGAAGCCTATGATATACATTAAAAAAGCTTTAAAAATCTGCCTTCCTCACCTTCCAGATTCTCAAGACGTTTGAGAGAAGTTGTTTGTCCTGAAGTTACGGCTTCTAAATGAAACAGAACCACCTGCCATGTGACTCCATGTGCATCAACAATTCCTTCAGCAACATCCTTCTTTTCCAGTTTGTAATTGGCTGGCTTAGGGAGTCTCTCCCAGTTTCCATTTTGTCCCAGGATGCACCACATCACACGAATATGTAAGTCGTCCTCATCTTTCTCCCTCACCTCTCTCCTGAGATTGTCATGCAGTAATGAATTAAACAATACGATTGCTTTGTTGACTCCATCTTTCATACCATTCATTGTCAGGTTTCCGGATGGGTCCTTGGTCATGTACAGACCCTCTGACTCCACCAGTTGCTGTACATCTACAATATCATCTTCTGTGAGACTCTGAAGCTGCTCTATTGCAAAGATATGATTCGAACATTGAAGCTTATACTGATTTTTCAATTTTTCCATAGCATCATCAACATCCTTTCTGCTATGACCAAGGAACATGAAGACAGACTGCTGGCTCGCAGTACTGATATCAAGGATGCTTTGGTCTGCTCTCAGAGGTGAAGGTGCCCATGGTTGCACCTGAGGCAACTGTACTTGTGATTCTGGAAAATAAGTGAAAGATATTTGTGAATATTGTGATATTTGTCTCAACTAAAATCTCTACGACATCATAAGAAATTCTTAAAAAGCACTCTAAAACAAAGATACTTGTAACAAAATTCACCTCTTCTTCCGAAAGTCTGGAAAATTTGTGCTGCTTCTTCTTTAAAAGCCAAGAAGACATTGATCTTAATAAGGACAAGACGAATGGTGGTGAGGGTGCAGCCAGGACTAGAGGATGTGGCAGTGTTAATTCCTCGTAGGATTGCACCAGCAACGACAGCAGGGTCCAGCCCACCCGCTCCTGCAGAACAGTTTTATAAAAATTTAACCAAACAT
>NW_015150572.1:800581-802868 GCF_000732505.1 Cyprinodon variegatus
GTACTCCAGAGTGTTGTTCAGCATGGGGGTGAGTAGATAATGAAGGCTAATCATGTTTTGGGTGTACTATTCCTTGAAGGCCTACTATGAAATTGCCACATCGAACGTGACGTGCTGACATGGATGCAGCTATAAAGCTGCCGGGTTTGCTTCAAGGAAAATTCATTTTGAAGAAATTAATTGTTCTAACACACCCTCCCGTTACCTCAGGTCAGCTGATCAGTTGCTTCTGAGAGTCCCAAAGACAAAATGCAAGCTCAGAGGGGACCGTGAGCATAAGACAGGCCTCTTCTCTTGCTATTTTTAAGTCCCTTCTTAAGACTCATCTTTTTTCCTTGGCTTTTGGCACAATTTGAGAGGTTTTACTTTGTTTTATTCTGTTTGCATACTAATAAGTATTTTATCATTCCAGTTCTCAACAAAAAAATAAAGCTAATTAAAGCAGATAAAAGATGATTTATTTAATTAGTGATTGGGATCAATCAGATCTAGACAGAAAATTGTACTTTGACTGATACTACCATAAGGCTATGCCTTTGTCTTGTCTTTGCTGCTATGACTTTATTTGTAAACGTCTGTTTTTCACCCTCTGCTCTGCTATGTAATCTGTCCTTGTGTTCAGCAATGAAAAATCTAATGATTGCAATGTACTTCTTTACTTGGACTTTGACAGGCTCTCTGCATTTGTCACCTACCATTGTGAAAATTAGTAAAGTCGGTGGTGTTCACTACAGCATCAGTGGTCTCATTGGTGATATCGCCAAACACAAACTGAAGTTTAGCGCCGCCTCTTAAAGTTATATTGATATCATCAAGGTCACTGGTGAGGGACCTGAAGAGTGCTAAAAGAAGAAAGCCGTCACATGCAGTTGGAAGACTTACAATAACACATTTATTGACCAAAAAGCGTATGAACTATCAATAAAGTCTGGTTTACCTCGACCTCCCTGGTTCATAATTAAGCTGAGGTGTTTGTACACTTCATGGTAGTTCTAGAGATAACAAAAAATAATCAATACTAAGCAACATTGTTTTGAATTCCATAGCTTTCCTTTAAGACGTACCTTCTCTGAGTCAGGGTAGCCAGGTTTAATAACGATGTGGATGCTGTTGACATTTTTGCAACGTCCAGACAATGCAAACTGCCGAATGCTTTCAGTCAGAACTTGAACGGCTTCACTCAAAGGGTATTTTAGGAGCAAACCTGGTCCAATAATAGGGATGGCCACTGAACTGAAGCCCTTCTCTGCACAAAGGTCCAAGCATCTTTTTAACCCTTTTGCAAGAGCCTGCAAGACAAAAATTAAATATTTCCCTGGATCTTTAAAAAAAAATTCCATCCATCTGTTATAAACTGTGTTCATTTCCTGGTTCCTAAGACAATAATATGAAAGATCCATTGGTCCCCAAAACAGAGCAAAGCATTTGGTATTTCAGTTTGCAAAAGAGCAGCAGTTTTGTAAGTTGGCAATGTTATTCATTGCTCCTTTAAAACAAATGGCAAATGACCTAACCCTGTTATTCTAAATAGTTGCATATGCTTGGTATTACATTTCAAAATGTCTGTTACATTGTTCATCTCCTCATGAACAGATATTTAATTTTAACTTATCATTTTACCTGCACACTCATTCCTCCAGCTCTGTCCCAAGATAGGCACTCAATGCAGAATATTTTGGAGCACCCCAGAGATGCGCTGGCACCAACCTGAAGAACATCGCCAGGGGCAAGGCCAGATAATGGCACCAATGTGTCAAACATTAATTGAAATGTGTCTCCACTTTTTTTTAGCAAACATTTCCCAATATTTGTTGAAGACAGGTTGTTATCATGTGTGGGGACAACCAAAACATTCACCTGTGGAAACATTTAGAGATAGACTCAATAGAAAACTGACAATAGCCCTCCTATAAAATATGAGAATAAACTGAAAAAGAACAGACCCGCTCATCTTCTAAACTGCAGATCTTGATTTCTAGATTGATATCACTGTACGCATTAGGTTCCACCATGTTGGTGCGACTCCTGGGTCTTGGTGTGATACTGCTGATGCTGCTGAGGCTTAGTTGTCTGGCTGCCACAGATGGAGAGCTAACTTTTTGCTGTTCCCAAATAATCACCTGGCATTTACTTTCAACCAGCTCCTTGCTTTCTTTCCCTTCTCCTTGGAAGTATCGCAGAGCTCCAGGACCATCCAGGACTAATGTGTCAAATGTCATGCTGGCCAGAGCGACCATAAGGGCCTGCTTTGTCTCCTGAACCCGCAAACGGGGTCCAGACAACAGTA
>NW_015150572.1:805458-808599 GCF_000732505.1 Cyprinodon variegatus
TCCTATAAAATATGAGAATAAACTGAAAAAGAACAGACCCGCTCATCTTCTAAACTGCAGATCTTGATTTCTAGATTGATATCACTGTACGCATTAGGTTCCACCATGTTGGTGCGACTCCTGGGTCTTGGTGTGATACTGCTGATGCTGCTGAGGCTTAGTTGTCTGGCTGCCACAGATGGAGAGCTAACTTTTTGCTGTTCCCAAATAATCACCTGGCATTTACTTTCAACCAGCTCCTTGCTTTCTTTCCCTTCTCCTTGGAAGTATCGCAGAGCTCCAGGACCATCCAGGACTAATGTGTCAAATGTCATGCTGGCCAGAGCGACCATAAGGGCCTGCTTTGTCTCCTGAACCCGCAAACGGGGTCCAGACAACAGTACACATGGGTTTGGAAAATGGGAGGGTGAGAGTTTCACATCAGTCGGCTTCATGCCAATTATTCCTAAGATTTTATCAAAGCAGTCAACTAGTTCAGGACACTGCAGGCTGAGGACATCTTGAACTGATACCTGATTCGCCTGATAGTCATGAAGAAGCTCTTTAAGCTTGTTCACTTGTTCAGTGTAGCCCACCAGCTGTACTTTAATTGATGGAGTACCACTGTATCCAGGGACAAAGCTAACTTCCACTCTGTGCTCGCCACGGTTTGCTTCATTCTTTGCTTTGATAATAATTTCTTTGAGTTGGTCTAGATCTGGAGGTTTGGCTGCAGCACCCTGAAGATTCACACTTGATACATTTAGATCTCTCAGCAGTGTTGTCTCAGCTTCATTTAGGGCATCTGAAGACAAACTAGAAAGAAGCAGCTCTGATCCCACCTCAAAGTAAACTGGACTTCTTAGACTTTGTTGAAACCGAGTTTGGTACTTGGAGATGGCATTGCTGATGGCCATAAAGGCAATTAAATATGCAGGAAGATTCACCTTCTTTTCTTGGATCTTCATTATCAGTTCGTTAAGTTTTGTTGATCCAGACTGTACTTTCTCTTCAGGCCCTTCTAAAATTATCATGTTAACTCTCCTGCTGATTTTTACCTCTGGGTAAAATGTGCTCATCTCTCTGTTGAAATCCTCTTCAATAAGTTTGAACTGCTTCTCCACAACTCGCTGCTCCTTACATACTGGTATGCTTTTCACCAGAACTGCAATTTTCTCCTTTACCACGTCAGCTTCCCCAACCATCACAGCATAACCACTCTCTGAGTAAACTTTTACGTCATCAGTGACAAAGAAGGGATCCTGCAGAACCTTTTTGACCTGTTTGGGCTCAAGCACATGATGGCAGCTGTAGCTCTCAATGAGATTAATGAAGATCTTATCCACTTGGAGTTCCCAGTGTTCTGCTGCACCGTCAAAAGCTCCCCCAAGCCCCTTCTCTATATCTCCACTTACTACTGCCTCTTCTTCCTCAAAATCTAGCCGCACTGTGCAGCTGATTGCAGAGAGCTGCTTTTGCAGGACTTTGAACGCTTTAGGATTGTCTCTCAGGTAGAACAAGAGGAAGATGTCTGTTGGGAAAATCTTCTCTAGGGNTCTATATCTCCACTTACTACTGCCTCTTCTTCCTCAAAATCTAGCCGCACTGTGCAGCCGATTGCAGAGAGCTGCTTTTGCAGGACTTTGAACGCTTTAGGATTGTCTCTCAGGTAGAACAAGAGGAAGATGTCTGTTGGGAAAATCTTCTCTAGGGTTTTCTTGCTGAGTTTAGTAGTTGTCTACAAAAAGAAAAAGAAAAAAAAGATTTTGTTTTATTATATAAAAACGGTGGATACAGGAAATGTATAAACTATCTAATGAAAAGTTGCGCCCCCACCTAGTAAAAAAATAAATAAAAACATCAATAACATTTATACATTTCTCTTATACAAGATGGTGCCGTCTAAAGGCAGCGATTTGCAACAGCTCTCGCAAATTCCACAAAATATGCGACATAGAACGCTACAAACTATGTAACGATCCTGTATCTATGATCGCCAGTGCCTGGTGGAGCTACAGTCAAAGTGTTTTTTTTTTGGACTTGTAAATACAGCCACTTTTGACTGCTTAAGAAGCTTTGGGGTGCTTCAGGCAGATGCGCACAGAGTAGCCGACACATGGAGCAGAACACACAGGAGAAAGAGCAAGTGGAAGTTGTGTGCAAGACTGCTTAAGCAGGGCTACAGAGGTGGGCAAACAGGCTAAGAACAAATCCCCACAGACCATCACTGCCTTCAATTCTGCTCTCCAACGTCCACTAAGTGGACAACACAATGGATCATCTTCAACTCAAACTCTAATAAAATAAGGAAATTATTGACTGCTACGCCGTCATCCTGACAGAGTCATGGCTTAAATTATTAATACTGGATGATGCTGTTATCCTGAAGGGAACTCTAAACTCTGCGGTAAAGGCTGCTTTATCCTTCGAAACCAGGTCGTCTGCGTAGGTATCGCAGTGAATAAAAAAAACGTCCCCGCCCCCTCCGCAGACACTCTGCCGCACCTCTCCCAAATAGTAGGTGACCGCAGACAGGAGGCTGGCTTGTTTTGTTTTTTTGTTGTTGATCATTTATTTCGAACACTTAATAAAAAGCAAATATAAGTAAATTAATAAAGTCATAACAAAACAAAAAAGAAAAAAACATATGTACATACCATCATGTTCGAAAAGGAGTAGGAAGAAGTAATAAAACTTATTAAATCCTACCCCTGTTGTATATTAACATCTACCTATGTTTAAGCATACATATATATCGACACACACACACACACATATATATATATATATATATATATATATATATGTGTGTGTGTGTGTGTGTGTGTGTGTGTGTATATATATATATATATATATATATGTACACATACTCAGATACCTATACATACTTACACATACACCCGTATCTCAAACACATGCACACATACATGCATATACATACACACCCACATAGCTATAGACAGTATACACATATCTCTATCTACATATAGGTACACAGATATCCATATACCAAAAACCCTTATCTCTCACACTTTTTATATATATATATATAATTTTTTTTTTTTTTTTTACTATTTCATCTCTCTTGACTTCTTATCGATTTTAATTCATAGTGGCAGAGCAAGTTCTATTCCCCCTCAAGCCCCGTCCTCCCTGTATCTT
>NW_015150572.1:810781-813081 GCF_000732505.1 Cyprinodon variegatus
ATGGAACGTTTTTCGTTTAAAACAAACAGCTTGACTTTTAAACAATTACATGAGGTCATTTTACCTCTTATTTATTCATCTTTCTTGTAAAAATCATTTGTTTATATTTGTTTTTAAACTGGTTGATGTTTGGACATTGCTTCAAATCCTTGCTCAGTCTGTTCCATAGCCTCACTCCACTATTTGTTATACAAAATCTTTTCCTTGCAGTTCTGTATCTTTGAATCTTAAAATTAGTTATCTCCCTTAAATCATACCCCCCCTGTTTTTGTGACTGCAATTGCGGAAAACAACTCGTTAAGTTGGACCAGCTAGAAGAGTGAGGTGTGCGAGAATGCTGGGACCCCTTTTCCACCTTGATCCCTGCTCTTTTTCGCCATCATGGCCCTCTGTTGTCAGACAAACTCGCCCCCACCTCCTCACCGCCTCGGCCGTATCTAGACCCACATAGCGCAGACCACGCTCAAAATTGAGGATAGATCAAAGATGTCTGCGTCAAGCTCACTGCAACACACTGCTGTGGGGATTATAATCAGCCCTTAAGAACAGATGAGGGGGGCTGTGCGTTCAAATCAACCACAGCTGTTGTAAAAATGCTAGATCAGTTACCAGCTTCTACTCTCCATACATCAAGTTTTTGACTGTTAACTGCAGACCTTTCTATCTGCTTATAGTTAATTGTTGTTAGCATCACTGCTGTATATGTGCCCCCCAGTGCTAATACAAAAGAGTCCATGAGTGCTCTATACAAGACTATATCTGAGCTTCAATCTGCACACATTCATCATTACTGGGGATTTTAACCAGGGTAAATTAAAGACTGCTCTCCCTCATTTTTACCAGCATGTCGATTTTGCAACTCAGAACCATAACATTATGGACTTAGCCTACTCTAACATCAAAGATGCATTCAGAGCAGCCTCCTGCCCCCACCTCGGCTGGTCAGACATCTTATCTGTCAAGCTAATTCCTGCATACAGGCCACTACTTATCAGAGCGAAACCTACAGTGAAAAAGGTCAGGGTGTGGACTGAGGGCGCCATAGAGGCACCCTAGGACTGTTTTGAATGCTCTGATTGGAATATGTTCAAAGCTACAGCCACATTTGACGACAAGATCAATATTGATGTGTATGCCATGGCTTTATCAGCCTATATCAACAAATGCATCGAGGATGTCAACACCACAAAGAAAATCATCACCCGGGCCAACCAACGACTATGGATGACTGGGGAGGTTTCGAAAATTGTTCAAGGCACAGAACTCAGCCTTCAAGTCTGGTGACAGAGAGGCACTGAGGACAGCGAGAGCCAACTTGAACTGTGCCATCAGACCAGTGAAGCAGAACCACAGCCAGAAAATACAGGATCTAATCCACAATGCCAGAAACACCAGGAGGATGTGGCAATGCATATGGGCGATTATGGACTACAACACACCCTCCCCTCTGGTGGGTGCAGCTGATGCTGACTTCCTAAATGGACTTAACAACTTCTTTGGAAGGTTTAAGGCACTAAACAGCACTCCAGCTGTCAAAGCTTTTCCCCATCAAGTAGAGGTATCATGATCCTGGAACTGGTGGCTGGCTTGCTCATTCCATTCACCTGTTTAACTCCGCCGTGTTTCTCATTACCACTTATCCACCTGTTTCCAGCCCCTATATATAGTGTTTGTTTTCAGCCACCAGTGTCAGATTATTCAAGCTGCTGTGAGAGTAACTCTAGCAATCAAAGTAAGTCTGTCTGTTATCCTAATTCTGAGCTGTTTTCTGTTCTGGATTTTTGGAATGTTTTTGCTTTGCCCCTGTCTGCGCTGTTTGCTGTGTGTTTGCACTGTTTTCCTGGATCCTGCTGCCAACCGATCCTGGACTGTTTCCTCGGCTTGGATTCTCCTTAAGGACACTGTTGCTCCTTGGTGATAGCTAACATCAGCTCATCTTTTGGTGCGCTGGAAGCAGCTACTGCTGCTAACCATCTCCCTTCCATCTGTGATCGGACTGGACTTTGAACCAGGTCAGTGACTTTGCTCCTTATCATTATTAGTCCTATTTCTTAGTCACTGACCTGTGTTTTCTACCTCTGCAGTGAATGCAGTTATCCGCCCCGCTGACAATCAGCTGCTCGCTGAGTTATTGGTTATAAAATAAAGCTTGTTGTAAACTGTCCTGAACTGTCTGTCTGATCATTGGGTCCAAATTTCTGAGGTCACTACAAGAGGAGGCACTCGTCCTTGACAAAGCTGACATGTGAAAGACTGTAAGAAGAGTGAACCCGAGGAAGGCATCAGCCCCCAATGACATA
>NW_015150572.1:814127-815213 GCF_000732505.1 Cyprinodon variegatus
CTTTCATTAAAAGAACATCAGAGAACGGCTTTGAAGGCTTTTGTTGGTGGAAACGATGTTTTCGCCCTTCTCCCGACCGACGCTCTCACAGCGTCACGGGTTAGCTTCGGTGTGAGTGGTTGAAATAGCACGTCGATAAAGATGACAGACAAGTGGCTTCTCCAATCATATGCAAGGAGTTTTGATAAGGCCCAGCCTTCAGTAAAGGCAATTCCTATGACGGGGTCCCAGATGTATGTGAGTGGAGCTAGGCGGAGCTAGACATGCATCTGGCTGTTGTCAGGTTATCATCCCACAGCATCTGATAGAAAAACTGAAACATCTGGGCTTCAGCACACCCCTTTGCAATTGGATTCTAGACTTCCTCAACAACAGACCTCAGTAAGTCTGGGTCGGACAGAACACCTCAGTTGTCATTACCCTAAGCACAGAATCCCCTCAATACTGCGTCCTGAGCCCCCTGCTATTCACTCTGATGACATAACACTGCGCCCCCAGGTTCACCACCAATCGCATAATTAATTTTGCATACTGACACTATAGTGGGGGCCACTAACCAGAACAGAATTTGTGTACTTGTACTTAAAATTTGAACAGGTGTAAAAAGAAATTGTATTTGTCATTTTTTTTTCTTTAATTCGACAAATACACAACTTCAAATTCACATTTACAATTAACAAATAGATTTGAAACTAAATAATGTTCATGTATTTGCACCATATCCTTCAGATCACTGCTGCACTTTATAAATGGAAATACTCTTTTAGCTGCTGTAAGCTGCTCATTCAGTGTTGAAGAGCTGTATGCATTGAAATTTCTTTTTGTATACACTCAGTGTATACAACATTACAATAAAGTTTGTCTAAGTCTAAATGGTATGATGTTCAGCTATACTTGGTATTCATAAAAAAAGTAATCACAAAAAAATAAATTAACAGTTGGTTAAAAAAAAAATTGAAAAAAGTGAGGTGAATTTGTGTCCTCCTGCTTAAAGGAATTGAAGCAACCCATGCACCTCCTACTGCTTTGTATGCACAAAGAACAAAACTGGTTAATTAAGAATTTTATACATGTCTTTACATGTAT
>NW_015150572.1:816877-820074 GCF_000732505.1 Cyprinodon variegatus
TCATCCATTTTCCTAAGAGATAAGACAACTGTTGCTGCCTTTGTGTAAAGCAGGTAAAGACATAGACTGAAACACATTAACAACAACTGTAATTACAATGAGAGGTGGGTCTTAAAATGGCTGACATAAGGAATGTGTGTATTAATGTGCAAAACACTTGTACGGTTTACTTGTATTAGAAGTAATGACTGAAGTTACCGAATGTGTAATTCACCATAGAGTGGCTTAAACATGTCAAGATTAGAAATAAAAGGTA
Organism: Cyprinodon variegatus; assembly: GCF_000732505.1. Taxonomy (NCBI): domain Eukaryota; kingdom Metazoa; phylum Chordata; class Actinopteri; order Cyprinodontiformes; family Cyprinodontidae; genus Cyprinodon; species Cyprinodon variegatus. Next base: position 817,134 of record NW_015150572.1, read on the forward strand.
AACAGGTCTAGAAGATTAAAAAACAAAAGCAAAAAAAAAAAAAAATGCATAATTGACAAAAGTAAACCAGGTAGGTGTTTGGCCCCGACTATACAAGATACGGGTTTTAGAAACAAACAAGAACTCACCTGCAAATTGCTTGTCGATGGCTGATCGAGGGCCTGTGGTGAACTGCTGCGACTCACGGTCAGATGTAAATCTCCACCAGGAAGAATAATTTTGTGAGTTTTTCTCTGTAAAACTCTTTCCTGATCTTAAACATGAAAAACATCATAAGTTTACAGAATTTGTATTTCAGAGCTGCAAATTCTTTAAAGGACATACCTTCTTTTTCATTAAAGGTGACTTTATAGATGTTATCTCCAACCTTTTCAATAACTCCACAATCGCCTCCCCCAGAGTCTCTTCTTTTCTGAAAGTACCTCCTGACCCTTTCCTTCTCTCTGTCTGTTAGAGGCCTAGCCTCAAAATAAAGAGAATGGGAACATTCAGCCATTTTAAACCTTTTAACCAAGAGAGCACTGTCTGTGCTTGTTCCTGTTCTGTCAACAAGCCTTACTAAAGAATTAGTTTCACTTTCACCTGTTTTTCTCCTCTACAGTATCTTGACACACCCAGTTACAATCCGGTAATCGCTCCGTCTGGAGAGACATTTCCTGGATTGGTTTGTTGAATATTTACGTTGCAACTGTTAACAAATACTTATAAAACCACTGATAATGACTTGATAATAACCTTCATTAATTTAAAAACAAAGTAACATTCCTTTCAGAGATTTAATCAATTATGAGCATACAACTGAGTGCAAATAGTTTCTTACATTCATTGTTTTAAAAAGCTAGATATTTATCCCAATTTGAAGAAGTTTTTTGACACAAATGTTTGGCTCCCATCCTTTTTTTTTCTGCAGTTTTGACTCTTGTTCACACATATTTACATTGCGAGCCCCATGAGACATCATAGAAGAATGCAAACAAGGGATAAATGCATGTGATTATCTGTTTGAGGGTAAAGTCCACTGCTGGCTGAGGTTTCCAGAACAGGCCAAACTTCTAAAGGGATGGGTTATGATGTGGAAGTGGTGTCATGTTACAGTTCCCGCCCATACACGTTTCACTGCTTTGGCAGGAATCCATCTGTTCTATTTTTAAAAGAAGCATTTCATTTTCTAAATGAATTTATAACTAGACTGTCAACATGCTCATTAAACCGAATATTACATGAAGTGTTATGTTGTACAGGAGATAATTTGGCTGTTGCTCATATTTGAATATTATTTGCAAATTTGTGTCCAGGTTTATACCCTCCTGCTTGTAATATTATAATTACTCTGGCTTTTTTTTTTTTTTTCCATATTTCATAGTTACTTCAAACATTTGAGCAAAGAATGTTAGGAAGCTGGTAGTGTTCTCAATAGTGGTTTATTTGTTGGAAAGTTTTAAGGTATTTATATTGACTTGGAGAGCTTTTTAGCAGGCATCAGGTGTTGGTAGAGGATTTCTGCATCCAAACATTTGAAACAGAACCCTAAAGTCCTATGATCACGGTGTGCTGATGAGTCTCCATGTCAAAGCAAAATTGACATTTTCTTCACTGACTTCAGTTGTGTTGGGCAAGTTTACCAGAATATTATGAATATATTAAATAACTAGAACTGGAAATTATAGTTAATGAATAGGTTGTTTAAATCAAGGGTAAAACAATTATTATCAGTTGAATGATTGTAACTGTATTTTGCGTACTGACCTGTGTTCTTAGTCTCTTTCATAAGATGTTGAACTCCTAAAATTGATTGTTGAAATTTTAGTTGTCTTTCATTTTGACTATGGCTATCAGCAGAGTTATTAATCAACAACCAAATAAATCTGTCTCTGTTCAGTCAGATGCTACAGAAAGAAGATGGAATCAGGCTTGAGTGAAAAATAATTTTACTGTGTAAAATAAACACAAAAGACCATGGGTTAAAATACAATAGTACCTTTAATAGATACTAATGAAACAATATTATTATATCTAATAACTACGTATACACTAAACACTACTGAAAATAAGGAACAATAACAAATAAAAGGGGAAGAGAGGGTTTAAGTTTAAGTCTGTTCAAGTCTCTGTGGAATGTTCAGGTTTTAAGGTTTAATGCATTGAAAGTGTCATTTGAAACACCAGCAGATACATTTAAATAAACCCTGACACAGAGATTGAATGCTGTAAAAACAGTGAAGTCTCATTCAGTTTGATAATAAAAATTGAACAATGACCCAGGAATGCATTAAACTGTGATGAAGCTGAAAGAGAATGGACCTAGCAGCCTCTACAATGTGGCCCGGCATTAGGTAGCTAGAGCTAACGATGCTGGCCAGTCCAATCAAGCAGTGACTTCAGACCCACGTTGCTCGTTCAGTCTTTTAGTATTTCAAATAAACACAAACACCACTATCTATTCTACCAAGTCCGCCCAAGCGGAGTACTTATTAAACCTCAGATGAACAGAGGGAAGGATGGATGTTACTGTTTTGGTTCGGTGAAGTGGAAGGGTCTATCGCCTCGGTTCAGTTCTTCAGCTGATCTGGCCCAGTCCAGTCCATTTGCCCAACAGCAGCTCTCAGATAGATTTAGATTGATCCGATGCAGTAACAAGAGACTACTTGGAAAACTCTCTCTCGAATTCTGTCAATCCTATCATCTGGAGCATCATTAAAATCTCCACCAATAATCAGGAGGGCCTTTTTATTTTTACTTTGTAAATTCCTTATTTTGGATATGATTTCTGCAAACATACTGTAGTACGGGCATGTGTGGTTCCATTATGACCGTATACATTACATATTATAAAAAGGCTATTGTCCAGTTTGAACAAAATAATAATCCATCTACTGTTATTAGACTTGTACATTTCTAAGATGTCACCTGTAAATTTATTGAGAAGGAATGCAATGCCTGC
>NW_015150572.1:820450-821590 GCF_000732505.1 Cyprinodon variegatus
GGGGGTGAGTAGAAAATGAAGGCTAATCATGTTTTGGGTGCACTATTCCTTTAAGTCACAGACTGATATTCGACTTTTCTCCACAAGATTGAAAAAATGGCTCAAAGACAATCAAGAGTGTGAGCACTGAACTGGCTTGTACTGTACATTTTTTTAGTTTTAACTTCTCTTGGTTTTTTTATGCATCTGTGAGTCGTTAATAACCTCCCTCCCCCTTAATGCTAACACCTTTTAAAAGCCTAACCAGGGAGGAAGGCTGCAAATTAGCCCATCGCTACAAGCGTTATGTACTTGGACATCAGCCACCTGTTTGGTTGCAATGTTTAATTGTACTTGCCCTGTCAAAAAAACAAATAAATAAATACATTTTAAAAAAAGGACTCACAGTTGTGGTTTTGCGGTTACTACAAGGTTCCTGTTTGTGGAGGCTTCAACTGTTATGGAGATTTCTTTGCTGGAGGGCGGACAGGCAGACTATGGTGGTCCTGAGGAGCAGCGGAGCAGACTGTCACTAGTTTTCCTGAAGTGGACGGCGTTCTGATAAGGTGAATTCTTTCCCTTTCTCAGCGTGACGAGATGATTTTTTTCCAAGGCTAGAACAACCAGGCGTATCCAGTGGATCTGAAGAAATCCTGCCGGAGATTTACAAGAGAGAAACGTGGTTAACGCTTGAGGTCTCAAAAAACAAAACAAAACTCAAAGCATAGACTCAGCTAAACTCAGAGGGGGCTAGAATACCCAATACCGGCAAACACTCCGGCGAGGAGATGGGTACATTCTGCTACTCATATACTCCTCAGACGGTGATGACCAACGAGCTGCAGGTGTGAGTAGTTGAGAGCAGGAAGAGGCCCTCCAGGCCAACAGAGAAACAATGGCACCATCTGGTGGATGCCTGGAGACACTAAAAAAGAACAAAAAAACAACCCCCACAAACTGGAACCCTAATGTTGCGTTCACACCGGGGGCAGCTGGCACGACAGAAGCAGCGAGTTTACATGCAAAGTCAATGGTTGACGCGCGTCAAGGCGCAGCAAAAGGTCCCGCGGCGCGTTTCGAGCAGATAGCGCAGCGCGTCTGAGCAGCTGAAGCAGCGCGTCGGGCGCGTTTTGGCATCTGACGCGCGTGACGCGCCGCAAA
>NW_015150572.1:822473-823891 GCF_000732505.1 Cyprinodon variegatus
AGCAAAAATGAAGCAGCAGACGCGATTTTGCTGCTTTTGCTGCCCCCGGTGTGAACGCAGCATAACACATCATGCTTGTAATGATATAATTATTCTGGCTTTTTTGCATATAATGATTTTTTAACTGTCCCTTAAACATTTGAGCAAAAAATAAAATATATTGACTTGGAAAGTTCCTTTTCAGCAGCAATCAGGTGTTGGTAGAGGATTTCTGCATCCAAACATTTGAAACGGAACCCTTAAGTCCTATGACCACGGTGTGCTGATGATTCTCCAAGCAAATGTCAAAGCAAAATTAACATTTTGTTCACTGACTTCAATTCAGATGTGCAAGTTTACCAGAATATTATGAATATATTAAATAACAAGAACTGGAAATTATAGTCAATTAATAGGTGGTTCAAATCAAGGGTAAAACAATTATTATCAGTTGAATGATTGTAACTGTTATTTGCGCATTGACCAGGGTTCTCTTACATAAGATGTTGATCTCCTAAAATTTCAGTTGTCCTTCACCAATTTAGACTATGGCTATCAGCAGAGTTATTCATCAACAACCAATTAAATCTGTCTCTGTTCAGTCAGATGCTACTGAAAGAAGAGGGAATCAGGCTTGAGTGAAAAATCATTTTACTGTTTAAAATAAACACAAAACACCATGGGTTAAAATACAATAGTACCTTTATTAGATCCTAATCAAACAATATTATTATATCTAACTACTACACATACACTATACACTACTGAAAATAAGGAAAAATAACAAATAAAAGGGTCAAGAGTCTCAAGAGAGAAGCAGGTACATTTAAATAAACCCTTACACAGAGATGTTAAATGCAGTAAAAACAGTGCAGTCTCATTCAGTTTGATGGTAAAAAGTGAACAATGACTCAGTAATGCATTAAACTGTGATGAAGCTAAAAAAGAATGGTCCATATGGCCATATTAGCTGGAGCTAATGATGCTGCCCAGTCCAATCTAGCAGTGTCTTCAGACCCATGTTGCCAGTCTGATCAGTAAGCATTATTATCAGTCAAAACTCTTAAAACCATCAGCAGTTGAATCGGAAAGTGTATTTCAAATAAACACAAACACAACTATCTATTCTACAGGGTCCACCCAAGCAGAGTACTTATTAACAGTGATGGGCAGTAGCGTCGCTTTTCAGTAGTGATGTTATTGTTTTGATCAAGTAGCGACGTAGCGTCCACAAACGCTACAAAATCCAGGGCAAAACTAAGTAATGAAACCAGGTTTTCTATTTTTGAAACAACAATCGGAGTTATTCGTTGGACATTCATGCATGAGCCTCTATTCTGCCTCTCCTGTCTGTATCTACCGAAACATGCGCATGCGTACTGCAGTGGAACTCAAAGAATGACACACAGACACACGCAGACACACAGAGCCACGCACAC
>NW_015150572.1:827171-828385 GCF_000732505.1 Cyprinodon variegatus
ATCCGCGGGTGACGGGTCGGGTTCGGTAGTCATCCTAACGGGTTCGGGCGGGTGCAGGTTGGTTAAACTCGACCCGTGCAGGACTCTACCTGGGACATCAGTCTGTTTAGCAACAGCTAGTGGAGACTTCTTCTGCACAGGAATGCTACAGGCTGCTTTCCTGCACATGCTGCCACTCTCTGGTGAATTCCAGTACTGCACATTTTACTGTGATCAGCTCAGAAGCTAGATCCGGGGCTCTTGGGGAAACATCCGGGGTTGCAGCCCAAGTAGCCGCCCCCTAGATCCGCCACTGCTTCCCACCTACCAACAAGCAGTGTGTGATGGAAAGGGACTATCCAAGCGGCTAAGAAAAAGTGTTTAAAAAAAAAGTTTATGCAGTTATTATAATTGTAAAATTTGACTAGCCTGGTGTTTTATTATATTCAGTTATTCAAACATGAGTGATTTTCAAGGTTCTTGGCCATAGAGAGCTCATGTGGCCAAGACTAGCCATTTGTTTTACATAGCCAAACACTCATTAAAACAGTCAACTGCAGTCAATCTTTTTTAAATAAAAATGAGAAAAATATATCAGCTTTAACTTTATAGGCCCCTTTAATTTCCAGATAGTTAAATCTGATGAGTACCACTAAGATATTCTCATTAGAGAGCAGTAGCCAAACTTAGACATTGTATTTTCATGGCCTAATCTACCAGACAGGATGTTTACATAAATCTGTTTTAAGGCTTATTTGCACAGATAAGATTTTTTAGGTATGGAGGAACAGCTCTCCCATATATAAAAATAAATGCATCAATAAATACATGCTCAATAAATAAATAAGCATTCAATTAATTACCCCCAAAAATACAATGAATAAATATGTAGGTAGAAATTAAATTATACAGAGAGACATAAATGTAAATATATCTCTTAATTAGCTTCTTTATTTTTTCACCTTTTTTGTAAACAGTTTAATTTGTTACTTGAATCGACTGTTTAATTGAGGTCTGAAGAAGTTTCCTCTAAGGGAGACCCTAAAGAAATAAGATGCATTTGGTAGGGTTTTGTTTTCCCTAGAGAAGTCCATTGAATGCAAACTCATAGCCATGTCTCGATGTGTAGAACACTACATAGTACCTTTAATTTGGTTCTAATAACAGCAGATTGTTTATTTTTTTGTCTACTAGTAAATACTTTAGTTTTTTTATTATGCTGATCATAAAGCAAT
>NW_015150572.1:829251-837126 GCF_000732505.1 Cyprinodon variegatus
CTTAAATTGTGTTTCCTACAAAAGTCTGTTTTCTCTGTGTTATGTCATTGGCTGATCTTTAATAAATATTTAAACCAGTGTATCAGACTCATTTTGAATTGATATTAGGTTGGTACAACGTTAAGTAGCTTCTGATGTAGTTAAGCTAATGTAAACACATTAGTGTAACTTAGCTTGCTATAATTCTTTAGGTGGTAGCTTTGGTGTAGTGAAGCTTAATGTATTTAAACAGAAGAAGAAAAGAAAAAAAAAAGAGAAAAGATGAAAGAAAGAAAGAGGAGATAGAAAGGAGACAATGACAAAACATTTTCAGTCTGCTACATCACCTGCAACGAGATGTAAAGAGAACAGCACAACCAAAAGACATGGTAAAGCAACACCTTGAAACTATCGCTGAAGTAGAATTATTAAGTCTGACATGTACTACCTGAAGATATGAATGTGGGCTTTCAGAAAGCCCACAGAAAGCCTATAACTTCCTCATTTAACACGAGGTCTTCAGAGAGATCTCCCTATTATCCCAGGTTGGCTTACAGCAGAATAGTAACTGGTTCGCTGTTTATTGACTAGAGTAAAATTAGCTGCGGATCAATAGACTGAAAAGCGGCCATTTTACCGTTGCTCTTCTGCAGACTACGTTCAAAATGTCGCCTGTATAAGGGACCAACATCAACAGAAAGATGAAGACGCCCACCTGAAGATGTCTGATCAGCTTTGGCTTTTTGATCATTTGATTATACAACATGAATAAGAAGGGAGATGTGTTGTAATGTGTTGTATTTTAATCAAAGATGACATTTTTAGTATCTAAGTGTTTGATATTACTTTTTTTTTTTTTTTTTTAAAGAAAGCCCAAGTGTTAGATGACCACCTGATGGCTGATGGTCAGTCTTGGCAGAGATTTCTGGAATAGAGAATGAACTCTGATGATCAGGTCATGTCAGCTACCATTGGGGAAGAGGAACGCTGATATTAAATCCTCCAACTTTTCAATGTGTGCTTTGACTGACCCTGATTCTGAAGAGCTGAACTGGTTATCTGTGTGAAACATCTTATGATTTTAACATTTTGCATAGAGATTGATCCTTTTTTTTTTTTTTTTTACTTTTAATGAAACTCAGATTAATAATATGACTTACCCTTTGTAGAGATGAAGGGGTCTATGGTTTTGACTGATTTTAACTTTTCTCTTTCCAGGGAAACAAAAAGGGTAACTGATAATGATAAGAATTAAAAATTTAAATTCTTAGCAAATAGATATTTTAACAATAAAAAGTATCATTATGAGGAAAAACAGTAAATGTTTTTGCCAACTAATTCCAGGGCTCTATTTATTGGCAGCTATCATAATCTTTCCCATGATTTTTCCATCTATTATAATAATTTAACATTGTCCACTGACTTAATGCAGTTGTGCATTTTTTGATATATTTTTTCATTATTTTTAATTTTAGTTTCTTTTTTTTACTTTCTTACAATTTTAGTTTTGTAGTTTTTAGCTTTCTTTACATATACTCACAATTTTAGTTTCTTAGTTTTTTATATTGATAAATTTTCCTTTTTTTATATCAATTACACAAGGATAATATCCTGTTATAATCAAAAGGGTGGTCTGTTGTCGGAAAATTTTGATTTCTCTTCTATTATATATTAATTTATCCTATTTACTCACTATAAAAGTTTTCACTCAGTCTGTTTTTCTCTCAAGGCCACACAATTCTCTGCAGGATGGTGTTTGTAGACCAGACATAGCTTCTTCCCATAACAAACTAGATTCTTTCTCAAGGTTTATTCATAACATGTTACTGTTTAACCAAAGTGTCTGTAATTTGTTTTGACTCTTGACTACTTTCCATTGTTGTAAGTAAGGGGAAACAAACACTATCCAGATCAGAACAGAGCAGAATGCTGTGCCATAAGGGCTGTATGATAAACTGTTCTCTCTTTGCAAAGATATGAATAAATGTGCCAACTGAGTGAAATCCATCGATCTTTGTTTATTTAACATGGATGAATAGTCTGAATAGACTGATCCCAGCTATGTGGAGCTCTGACAGACTTCCAGACGTTATTTGTCCCGGTGTTGTATTAAATCTGTTTCCCTTGTGTCGGGGGCGCTCACTGAAGCCAGTGAGGCGGACATGGTGGATCTGATCATTTTCACAGTTTCTGATCGATTTCTCGCTAAAAACAACTGCTATAATCATGTCAAGGTTGTATCTTCCAGTTAAATCAGCTGCTGCTGTTTACAAAATTGTAAAATGAATAAATACAAAAGGTCCTTTTTAAAGGGGAAAACCCTTTTTTTTTTTTTTTACATTGGCCCCTTGATTTTACGTTATTACATCATGTTCTACTCACCCATATGAGTTGTGTGTCATTTGGAGCTGTTCCAAAGATATTCCGTTAGGTTATATCCAAGTAACGTTATCCTATGGGCAACGAGCTGAAGGCACAAACTAAACTGTTCATAGTTTATCATTTATAGTATGCCGGCATTCATCACATGTGGGCAAATCACTGTCCTCCAGACATCCGCTGTTATATTTTTTATATTTATATATTTTTTTAAACAAAGCGGCGTGTGTATGACATCATCCGTGTGCGCTAACTACCATTCATTTTTCCTGAACTGCTGCTAGTTTTACTCACATGCCTGGAAGATGTCTAGTGCTACTACCACAGATGATCTCGCTCTCGTAATGGAATTGAACGATTCAGATTAGCTAGCCAAATGAATAGAAAGGGTAGAGCGTAGCCGCCCGTGGCCCGGGCTGCCTGTAACGATTCCAGTCCGGCGCACGGATGACGTCATATATAGGCTACTTTAAAAGATATAAATATAAAAATATAAAATATAACCGCAGATGTCTGGGGCACAGTGATTCGCCTACATGTTATGAATGCTGGTGTACCATAAAGCTGCCTGAAATAATCCGTTCCCCCTCCATAACATCGGAAGAAATTAATTTACCTGCAAGTCTTCAACTGTGGTTATTCCTCTCTTCCTTAACAACAAACCCTGTGGTGATGTTTGATCATTGTTTGCCAGAGTTATTAGAGGGGAATTATATATTTTAGCCACCTGATGTAAGCCGTTCCCCCTTGATGATCTTTATGAAATATATTTTCTGTTTAAATGTTTATCTAACAATTTGCAAATATTCCAAAAAAAGTAAAAAAAAAATAAAAAATAAATCCCAATGGACTTTGTTTTCCAAGTTTGAAGATGTTTCACTTTCCATCCAGAAAGCTTTCTCAATTCAAAATGTCTGGAGTAGCAATGCTCCAATTGAGAATTAAAAAAACATTTCATAAAGATCATCAACCACCAGTCATATTTATTTGAACTATTTTGGATTTCAAAATATAAAATAATAAATGAATTGAACATAATATAGAAAAATGACAGTTTCAAAATTAACAGGATTTGTTTATTTTTTCCCATGTTATGGGGGAATGGATTTTATCAGGTGGCTAAAATATTTGATTTCCCTCTCATAACTCAGGCAAACAATGATCAAATGTCACCACATCCACAGGGTTTGTTGTTGATGAAGAGAAGAATAGACACAGTTAAAGGCTTGTAGGTACATTTATTTAATCCCATGTTATAGAGGGGGATGGATTATTTCAGGCAGCTAAAATATATGGTTCCCCCCTCATAACGTTGGCAAATAAGTAACAAATGCTTCCAAAATCACAGGATTTGTTGTTGATGAAGAGAGGAATAAACACAGTTAAAGATCTGCAGGTAAATTTATTTCTTTCCATGTTATGGAGGGGGAATTGTTATGTGTGATAGCATGTAGTATGCTTAAAATTTCTTTAATGCAGTAATCTGTCATATTTTACATTAGAACTGTCAGGAATCCAGTTTTTGTGGGTTGTTTCTGTGTTTCCTTTTCTCCTCCACCAGGTGGTGCCCCGTCCTCATTGGGCCTCCCTGCATACCTGCAGCTCGTTGCATCATTACCTGTGGAGTGCTCTTACTGTAAGCTGCTGACTGCCACTACCTTGAGGCCAGAGTTTTTGCCAGTTTGGGGAAGTCATCCTGCAAACTGGACGTTTCGGACCTTCTCTCCCTGGAAGGATCAACTGAGCCTCAAACTGAGCTGGGGAACTGGAGGTTAGGATCCACTTTCCCCCAAGAGGTAATTTGAGTTTCACACTGAGCAAGGGATTCATCTGCACCACAGTCCGTTCAAGTACCGCAGGAAATCTGAGTGGCAGTCAGCTTCTCCGTTCACCAAGGAACAACCGCAGTCTTAGTAAACCCTGTCAGCCCACCACCAAACAAGACAATCACTGGAACATCCCACACAGACTGGATTCAATATAGGACACTTTTTTCTGGAAACGTGAGTCTGCAACCTATTCCTCCTCTTCAAGTCAAATAATCTAATTTCCCACTGAGCCTGAACTAACCGCAGTGTCTTCCCCTCACCTTTCAGTTCTGTTTTTTCCCTGGTCTCTCTGTTTGGTCTTCTGTATTTTGGGTCAGATCTTTTATTAAATCATGACAAGAACGGGATTTACCAGAAAGTCTACACTCTCATCTTCACCCTCAGGGATAATCCCCTGATCTCCTAGAATCCTAAATCATCCCCTGACTCTGATCGAAACGGAGCGCTACTTACAGGCACGGTCCTCTGCCCTGACTGTGCCAGCTGTTCACCTCCAAGTATTCTGTGCCTGGCGTGCGGATCTCTCCTTTCCCTTGCTCAACAGCGTGTCCGTCTCTTACCTGCAGCAGCAGCACCGCTCCTCCTTCCATCCAGGCTCTTTTTATTTTGGCATCAATCAGCCTCTGCTGACACCTGTAGTCTGTAGTTGTTTTGAGTGTTCGGTCCTTTTTGGTGTTGCTCTGCTTTTTAATAAATTCCTTTTTTTATAGTACCTCTGGCTGAATTCCGGGTCCACTGCCGTGATTCATCACAAAATGTTTACATTTCTTTATACAAGACGTGATTTTTATTTGAAGGCAGTATTGTTTTGTCTGTGTGCCATCGATTTTTTTTTTATTTATTTTTTTATCTATTCATATTTTTCAGTTGAATGGACTCGGGGACAAATGCAAATAAGGGCCATGGTAGAGAATACAACAGATTTTTTTCTTTTTTTTCTTACTTTACTATTTCAAAGCAGTGATCCATAGGATCATAGCGCAGCACAGCAATGCATTTTCGGTATATTATTATATGCATGCACTTTCATTTATCTTTATAAGTTTATTAATATGTACTGGCTACCTTGACCGGGTCGGGTTCGGTCGCCCGCTGGCTCCCTGCCCCCAGCCACCGGGGTTCCAGGACCAGCCCCGGAGCTCACGGCTTGGTTCGAATGCCCTGTGCGTTTCGACTACATGCTGACGATTTTGAAATTCCCGCCGGACATTTTTCTAGGTATGAAAAGTAGGACATGTCAACCATTACCAAGACTTCTATACTGCAGTTTTACTGGCTTTGGGTATTAACACGGACGCAACAGTGGCTGCTTATGCGTAACGTCCCCAGTCAGCAGGGTTACAAGATGTCACTGACTCACGTTTTTAAGCCCAAAAAAACGCCTGGATATATGAAATCTCTCCCAATTTGAACCAAAGTCTATTGATCTTAGCCAACCTGGCAACAATGCACGTAAGATGGGAAACGTTAGCCTTTAGATGCAAAACCCCATCATGCACCGCAACATATTTTTGCAAAATATTCAAACATAAATCTGCCAAATATAAGAGGAACATCGTAGTTTGGTTTAAAGAAAGCAATTTAGTTTTATTATAATTTAGTTTGTTGCAAGGATTTTACAGTTTGAAGAAGTACAAAATTACACCATATGCCAACTGTCACAAGGATGTGCATGACAAGGAAGGGCTATATATACTGCATGCATCAATTAGGTAGTTGATATTATATTATTTCTTGAGCTCCTTAAGCTACTTACAGATATGACAGCAGTCACATCTGTTTGATTACCTTAAATAATTAATTTGTTGTTTCAGCCCCCTTTTTCTTTCAATGGAAGAGTTCACTGTGTGGTTTTAATTTCTGCCACTAGATGGCCCTCGGACAACATTATTGCATAGATTTCACTATAGTGTTGTTTGGAGAGAGATCAGTATGACATTTAATCCATACTGGTAACTGTGTGCACCATTCACAAGTGAGTAGTAATACTTGTGCTTTAACCCCGTTTTAATAAAGTCTTAGAGTTTTATTTTAGATAGTTTTAAACAGTTTTATGTGTAATTTAGAGAAGCTAATTGCTAGCCTTTGTTTGTTTAGCTTTATCTGAGTCTGTTAGTCTTTGTAGCTCTTATTCTCCATTTAACTTGGCTTACTTGTGCTGTGTATCTTATTACTGTTATTTGCAGCTTTTTTTGGTGTTTGTATGTATAGATACTCACATTATTTTTAAGATAACTTAGGCTATGTTCACATTGCAGCCTGAAATGACCCAAATCTGAATTTTTGGCCCATATGCGATCTGGATCTGATCTTTTCATGACAGTCTGAAGAACACAGATTCTATTTTTTCCAATGCGACCCAGGCCACTTCGCTATGTGGTCCTGATTCCAATATGAATATGATATTATCAAATGCGACCTGTGTCTGAACAGCCAGGTCACATTCATCCAACTTGAACGCCATTAGTAACCGACAAAGGTCACTATTCTGCTTATTGCTACACAGAAGCGGCAAGAAAAACAAACACCATGGCAGACAATGATGCGGAGATAAGTATTTTTTTTTTTTATCATCTTGAAAAGATTGAGGTTTTAAGGTTTGGAAAGGTTTCTAGATGCGCTCCTGCACTACATCCATGTTTACTTCCGTAAACACGAAGCACAATGGCTTGTGACGTCATTGCGTCCTCTACTGCACATGCTGGGACACTGAAGTGTGAACGTAGCCTTATATTGTTGTATACTATGAGTACATGTTTACTCCCCGTCAACAAATTTAGTTATCCTTCTGAAAGAAGTAGTCACAGATTAATACTAGAAATTGTTTATTGGTTTGTTCTTCTTGTAGAAACGACACACAAACTCTATACCTGCACAATTAAACCCATTCTCATGCTGTTAGCTGTATTGAGGAATACTGATCCCCAATTAAAGTTTAGAGTAGATAACTTCTGGACCTGGACATTCTGTTATGGCAATATAACTGTTGTCCTGACCATTTGCCACTTCATTTTTTACATCCTTAATAACCTAAGGTAATCAACTTCTTTAATTGATAGGCAACTGTAAGGGAGGAAAGCACCTGCTCAGGTACAAAATTAGCATTTCATTGAACTGACTTACAATCTTGAATTGGAGTACCATAAACTCATAATATTAAAGGTATGAAATAGAATTTTTCTCAGAAATTAAGTGTCCAGATTAATCTAAAATGACTTGAGGGCTGACATCCTTGCACCTATGGTCTACCTATGGTTTACACTATCTTGCTGTCAGTTCGAGCGGAGTAAATGCAGTGAACAAATTGTTTGTTGTGTTGGTCTGCATAAGAACATTGGTTGAGCCACTTCCATATAGCTTGTTAAGGACAAAAATCTAAATGACGATGACGTTTTTATGGTTGGATCATCAAAAGGTAAGTGGTCCTCCTAATTGTCTATCATTCTGATAATATTTTTACGTAAGGACGTCCTTCGTGCTCGTCCCCATTTTCACTTACCGGTGGTCAATCTGACATAGTGGAAAAATTGCAAATCTTCTTTTGGAAAGAAAGCTTGTAGGAGCGATGCAAACAGCAACTTTTAAAGGGATAGTTCGGGATTTTTGACATGAATCTGTATGGCATCCCCATCACCAGTGGCATGCAATCACACTGACTTACCCCTGGCAGCGTCCTGTGAGCAGAGTT
>NW_015150572.1:837604-854462 GCF_000732505.1 Cyprinodon variegatus
AACTCTGCTCACAGGACGCTGCCAGGGGTAAGTCAGTGTGATTGCATGCCACTGGTGATGGGGATGCCATACAGATTCATGTCAAAAATACCAAACTATCCCTTTAAACAGAGCGTGCACAAGGACAAATGGGATCTTATGAAACACATGCAAGAGCATACATTTAATAAACGTTTAATAAACCTTCCCACTCGGGAGCAGGTACAGGGTTGTGCATCTATATTTTCTGTGGAGAGTGGGTCGAGGTTCCCATAGACAGTGACGATTTGGACAAACATGTCAGATTTTTGTGTTGGTTCACAGTGTTTTCTGTAGTCTGTAGTCAGTGCAGCTATCTACCAGGAAATCTACCAATAATCCTGATTTCATTCTGTCAGGTTGGGTGGAGGTTTGAAGAGGACCCAAATGCAGACAATGAAGTAGTTTCTTGTATATTGAATAACAAAAAGGGTAACAGAAGCAAAATCCACAAACAAACCACAAAATCCAAAAATACTGAAAACCAAGAATACTAACAACAAGGAAGCAAAGAAATTATGAAAAAACAAGCAACAGTGACTGAGCAGGAGGCGCATATATGGGAGAGAGAAACAAAGACCAGACTATACAGCAAATTGAGAGCAGGTGTGAACAGAAGAGTCTAGAAAGGAGCTAGGGGAAAGCAGACTGACACCAGAGGGCAACAGAGGGCAAACAAGAAATACCAATGAACTCAAATGCAATCAAAAACAACAAGAATAACCCAAAATTGAAACCAATGAAAACTCAAAGATAAGATAACCATGGTTTCTTTGTTTGAGTGGCAAGCAAATTGGACCGATCTGAACTCCATAGAGAAGCTAAGGAGAATTGACAAGAATGGCTGAGAGACACCAAACCCAAGAAAGTAAATAACCCAAAGGTTACCATCTCAAATAACCATAGCTTATGTTACACCTCAGCAGAACCACAGTCTCATTGCCTCCAGGCAATGCCACTCTCTTGGAAAAAGGAACCCTAACCAACTGAGAGATCTACTTAATTACAGATACCTGGCATTTCTGCTTAAAATCCCTTTTTTTATGTGCTATTTTCAAATTTTCTGAGACATTTATTTTGTGTTTTCTTATTTGTGAGAAATATTAGTCAAACAAGTTTTTAAATACTTCAGACTATAAACTTTTATGGATTTATATAAATTTCCTTTTCTAAAGAGGGGGACACAAAATGTAAAACTTTTCCGATATTGAAATTTTTAGAGATGCATCTGTATAAAACACTTTTTGACTTTATTAAACTAGTTTCACATTCAGAAATATAAATGAAAACGCTAAATCAGTTCTATGATGATTCTTGATATAAGATGTTAAGCTTTCATGTTTTGTTGTTTATTTTAATCTATCAGGTCAAGTTGCAGAGGGCTTTTATAGACAGTAACAGATCATCACAAAAATACCCAACATGTTCTGTTGTGAAAAAATAGGTTTTATTTTTTTAGTTAGATCAGAAATTCCAGATGGTCAACAGAAATGGCCAGGTATAAAAATGAGAAAAAAGATCAAAATTCTAAGGCTAATTTGCACCATAACATCCTTTTATATGACTTGAGTTCAGATATAACAGACAGTATTAGATGTCTGGGAATAAACAGCTTTATAAAACATCATAGGCTACTGTACAACATTAAAAGTGCTTCAGAAATAATACAAACTTTGAGAAGATTCTCTTCTGGTTTGCTTGATAGGCTCGGACTGGTGTCCAATGAAATAAAAATATAACCAAAGCAACATCTGCAGCATCCGTATTCCCATGGACCAGTGCCACCCACCACATCAGCATGGTTGACAGATGTCACTGACTCACGTTTCCAGCCCCAAAAAGTTTCTTAAAACCACCTGGATACACAAAATCTCGCCCAATTTGAACTAAAGTTTATTGATATCTTAGGCCATAAATCTAAAGAAAAAAAATGTTTACCAATTTTTTAGCCCATCGTGCACCGCAACATATTTCTGCAAAATATTCTAACATAAATTCACCAAATATAATAGGAAAATCGTAGTTTGGTTTAAAGAAAGCATTTTAGTTTTATTATAATTTAGTTTGTTGTAAGGATTTTACAGTTTGAAGAAATAGAGAATTAGACCATATGCCAACCATTGCAAGAATATGCATGAAAAGGAAGGACTATATATACTGCATGCATCATTTAGGCAGCTAAATTTGTAATGCTTCTTAAGCTCCTACAGTTATTTACTGTCACAGGTAGGTGCTTCGGCCACAGAGTAAGAGTTGGGGCTGGTATGATTTAAGAAGGGCTGGTCCTTGCACACTGAAATTAGGGCCTGCCCACCGGACAAATGCCCGGTATCACAGATAAGGAGTCCAAGCCGGCTTGAAGGTGATGAGGTAGTCAGGGTAAGCTTGATTATCGTGAAACACAACAAACATGTTGGGTCTGTCCATTCTATCCACCACACTATCATAACGGAACTGGGGTTGCTGTTCGTCACGAGGTGGAGGCACCCTCATTCGTTTATGGCCTAGAGTGTAGACCCCTGTCAGGACTCTGACCACAAACATTAGCTGAGAACCATCAGCAGCTGGCCTGGAGTAGGTGGGGTTGCAGGAGTAGCTGGCATCTACAGCAAAGTAGGTTCCCTTTCCATATGATGTTGCTGTGAGTTTGAAGTAAATAAGTATTAAAAACACTATATCAAACTTTACTGCTGAATAGATTTCCTCTTTTTCTTAGCATTTCTTTGCTGTTTTCCGTTTCCATATCTGCCATTTAATTCCTCAAATCTTGCATATGAAAAAGTTTTTACCATTTTGCCCGGAGAAGCGCCTGTTGAAGCCAGTTGTCATGATAGAGTTACAGTTGTCCTGCGTCGTCCCATGATACAGAAACTTCTCATTTGCACCCCCCTCATGTTTGTTCTTCTGCGATATCTGTTTCTTTTGTACCTCGTAAGCACGACGTAGATGAATGTTCTGTAGACGCTCAATCTACCAGGATAAACAGAAAAAAACTTTTAAATCCTCCTTTAAAATAACTGGAACCTCTTTTGAAGATGCATAAAAACCTTTAAAATATAGTCAGTTTCTTACACACTTCCAGTCGAATTTCAATACTAATAATGAATAAACAATCTGTGACTGCACAGTAGGAATTCAAATAATTCACCACTTGTCTTTGTGTATCATCTAATGGCATAAACCATGCCATTATGTTTTAAATGTAATCTTTTAATCTATTCGATCTCTAAATCACATTAACTTGCCTATTGTTTTCTGAATGACAGTTTAACACTATATTTTTTGTGCAGGATACCATGATTTAGGAGAATCTCTGCCTCACTGAATCAGGTGATATATGTATTTTTTTAAAAGCATGTTCCAACAATGAGAGTTAACCCTAAACACGGTCCCTGGTACGTTATGAATTAAAACATAATTACTTGTTGCAGCAGAGGTTGCTTAAGGTAGGTTAAGTTTATTTAATGCAAAACCAGCCTGCCATTTAATGTGGACTTCACCAGAACATACGTCTAATGGTTGTTATTATAATGAGCAGTTAAACTACTAGCCATGATCCACAAGCTTCTCTGACCATTAACTCAAGTGCAAATCATTTAACGTGTCACCTGTTATAGTTGCATTCTGCAGCTTAGATATGATATTGGCTGACATTTAGTCGTAACTAAATGTGAGAATAACTGTCTATAAATATCACATCTCAGACAGTAGTTATTTAAGTCTAATGTTTGGTGTTTCCTAACTGCAGTTTCAGTCCAAGACAAATTTAAAAAGAAACTCTTTGGTAAATTAGCCAAGAATGAGAAAATAGGTGTTGAGAAATATTTTTCTACCAGGTTGTTTTTCATTATCAGGTTTTTAGAGCTTTTTAATATGCAATCTATGACTTACCATTTGTCTGGAAAATAAATATGACCTGCCAGACAGCCCTTTTTATATGTTAGGCACTGTGTGGTGTCATGGGAAGTTAAAGTACACATGTCTTTTAACCTCCGGTGGACCTTAAGTGGGGGTAATAACTCAGAATGCATAAAATCCCATCGGTAAAATTTTTACCAGCAGGTGGAAACCATTGCGTGTAGCTCCAAGCTGACACCAAAAGTTCCATACCTCACAGCTCTGGAACTGTTATAGCTAGAGGTTTGAAGTTTTCTGCCTTTGTGGTTGACATGGTGTAGAACCAATATAATACAGTAAAACCTGCCTTTCCTCAAGAATATCTTTATTACTGCTGTTGAAAAAAGACCTATCATTTCAGAGAATAAAAAAACACACTTTGAATCATGTTTGAACTGATGCAGGTTGGTCTGTGTTCTAGTCACCCAATTTTAATGCATATATCAGGAAACTAGAGGGTGTTAGCTTTCAAATAATGTATTAGACATGTAATTTGGGCAAACAGTCCCTCAGTTATTTGCTTTTCCATTTGGGTATGCAAAATAGGAGAGGATTACCCAAAATGAGGTAGATGTTCAGAGGTTAACTTTGATCAAAGTTAGAGCAGATGTGCTCCGATCTATACTATTTTATATTCCAATATGGGATGTCATAAACTTTTAGTATTACTGTTGCTGAATCGTAATTATTTTAACAAATGAACTAATAGAAACTAATCGTACAAACATTTGACAAGTCAAATTATCAACATTTAAAAATATCTATGAACTTTTTCTAAAAGGATAGCTGTGAATAACAACAACTAAAAATGGTCAGAACGTCCTGGAAATTCTGAAGGGTCATGAAAAACATTGCATTTTAGAAATATAATTAAAAAAAAATCTTGTCAACCTTAAAACTTTTAAATGCAAAGAGGAAAATGGGTATTTGCTAATATGTTGAAATTCGCACTTTTAATCGTTGAAGAATATTTTTATACATATATAAAATATGTTACCCAAGGGGTGTAAGGGGCCAGAGCATGATATACAGGTGTAAAAAATGAATGAGGAAATGGCACATTTTTGATACTTAAATAAAATTTTGTCACTATTAATAGGAAAACCAGAAAGAAAACTTACAAACCGCGGTTATTAAACTTACTATACCATTTGAATCGGTTTGAGGTACGCAACAGACAGAATCTGAGATTTTAATAGTAGATATTAATTATCAATCAAAACCACCAACCTTCATAACAGTTTTATTAGCAGTCCTTTTGAATCCTTCCTCCACCCTTCTGTACTCTTCCGAATTAGGCTGCAGAGGTACCACCTTCATGGCTTCATCGCTGGCCATGTTGTCCCAGTACAAAGGAAAAGTGAAGTCTGAAAAGCATATTATATTGACAAACTTCAGAAGACTCAGCTGGAGGCATCAACAATCGCCTTAATATCTGACAAACAGACTACAGTGAAGGTTGAGTTGTCTTATTAAGTAGTCAGGAGCACCACAGCTATCACAATTTCTCTCACAATTCCTTTTTACTCTGTACACGTCTGGCTTATAGAGCAGTTTGTACTTCCAAAGGAAGCTTAGGTCCTATGATGTTTACAACAAGAGGCTAGATATCTTATATAAGTCTGTTCTGGAAAGAGGATCTCTTCTGCCATCATCTGCTGGGATAATGGTATCAGAGCTAATGACTGAAAAAGGCTCAACAAGTTAATTAATAAGGCCGGCTCTGGAACTCCTCTGGAACCACTGGAGAAATCATAAAGTGAAGAAAATTACGGACAACAGTGAGCATCCCCTTAAAAACAATCTTAAACATCAAGAGAGTATCTTCAGTCAGAGGATGTATTTATACCATCAATTGGTATGGAGTGTGAAACTAAATGACTTATTTATATGTATATTCTTTTACTCGTTTCTGTAAAAGTCCCATTAAAGCTCTTACAAATCCCAACCTAGAGAACCATCAGGCATAGGCACCCCTCAGTGGCTGGGAGCCTAAGAAGGAAGAGGAGACAGTCTCATGCTTGGGGCCTAGGATGTTCCATTAGGTGGGAGGGGAGCCAAGCACTCACCCTGACAAGTAGACAAAGACACAATCACACCCCTAGACTCATACAGACATATACAAGCACTCAATTGAGACACACGGGAGCAGATATTGCTCCTGTGTGTGAGTGTATGTGTGTGTGTGTGTGTGTGTGTGTGTGTGTGTGTGTGTGTGCGTGTGTGTGTGTGTGTGTGTTTGTGTGTGTGTGTGTGTGTATTGTTACACTCCTCATACATACACTATTCTCCCTGGTCTAGGGGAACCAAGCCCCCAGACTCAGGAGGAGATCCCAAGCCCCCCAGTGTAGGAGGGGTGCAAAGCAGCTTGAGCTCTTAAAAAAGCAGGTTGGAATGGCGTGCCACCCAAGTGTAGCCCAGGTCTAGCCCCAAACACCACCCAAGACACCCTCTTAGAAGGTACACCTACCTCCACGGCACCAACCATAGTTCCCCATTAGCCTCACACCCACCCCCAGCCAATCACAATCTTCCCAGGCCCACACACTATGGACAGGCAATAATAATCTGGTTAGCCAGCCCCCCTAGGCCAAGCACAGAAAGCTAGCCAACTGAGTCCATGTGCTAGATATGCCCCGGCTTCCACCGAACCGCCTGCAGGGACAGGCCACACCCAGGGTTAGGGCAAGCAGCCAGGCAGATCCGCACCACAAGAGGCACCTGGGGGTAGTAAATGTATCCAACCAGCCCAGAACAACTTCTGTTGTCCAGAGCTAGATTGCAGCTTTTCTTAGGTGCACTAGTTTACATTTTGCTTGTGTTTTGTTTGTTAGTATTATTTGTGTACTGGCTGCAGGCTTTGCATTAGCAGTTTATTTTCACTTTGCTACACTCTGCACACTCCCCTTTTGCATGTGTTTTTTTATAAGTCATTTTTTGTGTTTTCTAGTATAATGTTGGTGTTTGCAGTACTTTATATATTTGCAGGGTGTTTATACCTCTGCCACTGTAGAAAACAAAGAAGGGAAAGCTAACACTACCAAGTTATCTAATAGTTGCACAGAGAAAAAGCTGTCTCTAAATATAGGGGCTTCATTTTTCATTATTGATATAAGCTTTCCAAACTTGAAGAGCACACCTGTCTTCTAGCCTATTGTTTTCAAAGTCTTACTCGCTGCCAGTAATGAGAGGAAGGTAAACATGGATATAATTCATTCCATCTACATTTTTATAGGTTCATTTTGGTTTAATACAGTGTTCTAAGGTTAAATCTAAGGTTGAAATTAAGCTTTGAATATTTATTGGTTTATTCGTCTTTCATGTCTTACAGGAGGTTAGGAGAATATCTAAAAAAAAATAATAGTGTCCCCGTCTTTACCACATCAATTGGTGGACCTCCTCAAGGGTTAGACAGACAAAAATATAATTGAGAACAGTTTAGGCTCTGTGCCTCACTCTGTCAGGATTGCTAGGTCAGAAGTTATGCTGAGGTTAGGGTGAAAACAGCTGATGAATAATAGACTGTCCAATTTACAGTGGCTTGTTTCAGACCTTTTCAGTCTCTCCATTAAAACTTAAAGGATACAGCCTTTGAAGTTATACAGCTAAAAGAACAGATTCTGCAAAATGCTAAAGCCAGGGCAATTTGTCTAATTGAAGCCTTTTAGCCTCTTTACCTTTTGAAATTAGCAGATTATAAAAAGTTTTTGAAAGATGGGTTTAGGTCTAATAATCAGCATTTGACTCATGTAAGGAAGCCAGGGCGTAGTGACGAACGGTTTGTACTGAAACTGTAATTTCCCTCTGGGATTATTAAAGTATGTGCTTTATTGTTTTTCTCTTTTATCTGTCCGAATCTCTCTTACCCATGCTGCACCATGTTTATCAAATGTAAATAGTGTTGTTTCACCTTGTTATATCAGACACGACTGGCACTGTGTGTTGACATCCATAGATTGTGTTTAGTGATGTCATGTAAACTACTGGGTCGAACTGGGTCTGGTGTTCCCACATCATGACGGTTAATGCCAAGGAGATTTTTACACGCGTCACTCGCTGAGTAGTTTGACCCGGCTAGACATAGGTCAGTGAGCCATTCCCAGTTTCACTAAAAGCTGATTGTTCCTGGGTTCGTCGGCTACATACATTCAAAAAGCTTTGAAAATCTGCCTTCTCACCTTTCAGATTTTCAAGACGCTTGAGAAATGTTGTCTTTCCTGGAGTTAGGGCTTTTAAATGAAGCAGATCCACTTGCCATGTGACTCCTTGTACATCAGCAATTCCTTCAGCAACATCCTTCTTTTCCAGGTTGTAATTGGCTGTCTTGGGGAGTCTCTCCCAGTTTCCATTTTGCCCCAGGATACACCACATCACACGAATATGCAAGTCATCCTCATCTTTCTCCCTCACCTCTCTCCTGAGGTTATCATGCAGTAATGAATTAAACAAAACAATTGCTTTGTTGACCCCATCTTTCATACCATTCATTGTCAAGTTTCCGGACAGATCCTTTGTCATGTACAGACCCTCTGACTCCACCAGTTGCTGTACATCTACAATATCATCTTCTGTGAGACTCTTAAGCTGCTCTTTTTTAAAGATATGATTTGAGCATTGAAGCTTATACTGATTTTTCAATTTCTCCTTAGCTTTATCAACATCATCTTTGCTTTGACCAAGGAACAGGAAGACAGACTGCTGGCTCGCAGTACTGATATCAAGGATGCTTTGGTCTGCTATCAGAGGTGAAGGTGCCCATGACTGTACCTGAGGCAACTGTACTTGTGATTCTGGAAAATAAGTGAAAGGTATTTGTGAAAAGTCTCGACTAGAATCTCTTCGACATCATAAGAAATTCTTAAAAAACACTCTAAAAGAAAGATATTTTTAAACAAATTCTGTCACCTTTTCTTTTAAAAATGGGGAACATCTGTGTTGCTTCTTCTTTAAAAGCCAAGAAGATGTTGGTCTTAATAAGGACAATACGAATAGCTGTAAGGGTGCAGCCAGGACCAGAGGATGTGGCAGTGTTAATTCCTCGTAGGATTGCACCAGCAACGACAGCAGGGTCCAGCCCAGCCGCTCCTGCAGAACAGTTCAATCAAAATTTAACCAAACATAGCAGCATGTATTAGGGTTTGTTCTCTAACAACAACTTTGGCCACAAAACATACTTACCGGCACAGATAGCAGGAATTGCTACAGATGCAAACCCAAGTTTTTCACAGTACTCAATAATGCTACATGCAAGTTCTTCAACCAGACTAGCATCTTTTTTTCCCCATACATGTAAAAGATTTTTACAGGGGAACTTTCCAGGCTGTGTCACAAAAATCTCTCCTCGGTTCAATGTTGCTGTACAGATTAGGGACAGGAAATTTTTGTCATTTAAAATAGCTCTGTACTTTTTACTTTCATACGTGAGCGATTCTTCTCTCTCACCTCTTTTTAGCTTAGCTTCCACATCTGCTCCAGCTACTGTTAGAATATCTTTGCAAACACCCTCTGTAAAAAAAATTACACTATGCACATCAACATTTTGTCTCTGCAGACTTCCAATCACATGAACATTTAGCTAATGTTCAGAAAAGGGTGAAAATTAAGCCATTTTTAACAAACAGCTTACAGAACTTAAATTGATATTATTCGTTATCTGCCGTGTTTTAGCATTGTAGTATTTGACAAAAAGTAAAGCCAATTAAAGCAGATAAAATATGGTTTGTTTATTAATTATTAGTATAGAACACAGTTGACACACTTTGACTGACACCAACCAAAAGCTATGCCTCCTTAAAACTAATTAAAATCCAGAAGGCCTATACTGTATTTTGTGTTGTTCTTTTGAAACCGTTGTTTCTGCTATGACTTTGTGTGTGCATGGATCTTTTTTTTCATCTGAAGTTCTGATATGTAATCTGTGTTTATGAACGGCAATAAACAATTTTATAATTGCAGTGTACTTCTTTACTAGGACTTTGACATTCATAAGCAGAGATGGAGGTTCTGGGGTCAACAAGTCCTCTCTATGTCATATGTTTGTTCTGTCCATTCTGGTTTAACCTGGTTTAAACTTAGCAGGTTGGATTCACCTGGCTCAGTGGCTGGGCAGAACAAATATATGACATAGAGAGTAACTTTTGACTGCAGATCCCCCATCTCTGCTTCACAGGCTAAATCTCTGCAGTTGTCACCTACCATTGAGAAAATCATTGAAGTTGGTGGTGTTCACTACAGCATCAGTTGTCTCATTTGTGATATCGCCAAACACTAACTGAAGTTTTGTTCCGCCTTTTAAAATAATGTTGATATCATCAAGGTCACTGGTGAGAGACCTGAAGAGTGCTAAAAGAAGGAAGCCATCATATGCAGTTGGAAGACTGACCAAAAAGTATATGAGATGTCAATAAAGTCTGGTTTACCTCGGCCTCCCTGGTTCATAATTAAGTTGAGATGTTTGCACACTTCATGGTAGTTCTGTAAAGAAAATAATCAACAATCAGTACTGGGCAACATGGGTGTGAATTCCATAGCTTTCCTTTAAGACGTACCTTCTCTGAGTCACGATAACCAGGTTTAATAACGATGTGGATGCTGTTGACATTTTTGCAATGTCCAGACAATGCAAACTGCCGAATGCTTTCTGTCAGAACTTGAACTGCTTCACTCAAGGGGTATTTTAGAAGTAAACCTGGTCCGATAACCGGTATGGCTACTGAACTGAAGCCGTTTTCTGCACAGAGCTCCAAGCATCTTTTTAACCCCTTTGCAAGAAGCTGCAAGACAAATATAAAGCATTTCCCTTCATGTTTAAAGAATTTCATCCAGCTGATATATCATTACCCTTGGATATTTCCTCTAATTTTAATTTAAAAAAAAAGGGGGGGGGGGGTTTGGGAGGGATCATGATTAGATACTGTACCTAAACCAGTTTAATGTCTTATAGAATGGAAAATTAGTGATCAAGCAAACACCTGGTAACTATCAACCTGTCTTTAATGAGGAGGCTTGAGGACAGAATGAAAAGCTAATTTTGTCTGCTTGTACCCAGGTTCATGTGTTCTTCTAGGCCCCAACAAGTCCGTCCATCTCCTTCTTTATGTAACCATCACACATGAATAAGACATAGAGATAATCAAAGTCTTCTAGCCTAGAGGGGGAAGTCCATAGTGAATTTAGTGTTTATATACTTTGATATTACCGGGTATTATTGTAATGCATGCCACAAACTGTCTGCAAATGAAAAAAGAATATGAGCAGTAAACTTGGTTTATATATGCTTTATTCCTTCTAATGAACGTTGCAGTCTTTAAACTTAAAGGGATAGTTTGGGATTTTTGACATGAATCTGTATGGCATCCCCATCACCAGTGTCATGCAATCACTCTGACTTACCCCTGGCAGCATCCTGTGAGCAGAGTTCTCGTCCAGCTTTGGTCAAGCCGAAAGTAGTCCGGCAGGTTTGCTAGACCCAGCGAAATAAAACGTTTCTCTTCCCAAAACATTATGTGTTCAAAAGAGTGATATTTTTGCATCCCAAAAACATTGTAGTGGAAAAAGTCACACGTCGTTATCACTTGGTCCTATTTTCTCTCTGTTCGTATCAGTGCGCGCCGTCATTCTGACAGCGAGCTCAACTTTTCCAGCTCAAGTCGCTGTTGTTTGTGATGCAGACAGCAGCTGCTGCAACTCCGACATCCTCATCAATGGAAAGGTTCTGTATCTCGGGCATTACTAAATCCCACTCGTGGCAACAGTAGCATCCACCTCTGTCTGCATTAATTCGCACTTGAAACAAGTGCACCATGATTTGTCGGCCACCCTGGATATCGCAGCTCCAGCTTTGGCTCCTGCGGCTCCGGCTTCAGCTTCCATCACTTCTCTGTCCACCCTCTCTCTTTCTGCCCGATCTAACTCCATTTGTCGAAGTTCATCGTCAGTGTACTCGGGTTCATAAAGATATCCCTTTGGCTCTAAGTGGAAGTCGATGTTTTCCTCGTCGCTCTCGTAGTCAGACATCTTCCCCAGTAGTAAACAATCGCGAATCAAACAGGTAGGCCCTAGCTGTCAGGTCATGGTGTCGCGCGCACTGATACGAACAGAGAGAAAATAGGACCAAGTGATAACGACGTGTGACTTTTTCCACTACAATGTTTTTGGGATGCAAAAATATCACTCTTTTGAACACATAATGTTTTGGGAAGAGAAACGTTTTATTTCGCTGGGTCTAGCAAACCTGCCAGACTACTTTCGGCTTGACCAAAACTGGACGAGAACTCTGCTCACAGGACGCTGCCAGGGGTAAGTCAGTGTGATTGCATGACACTGGTGATGGGGATGCCATACAGATTCATGTCAAAAATACCGAACTATCCCTTTAAAGGAGCATTAAGTAAGACAATTTAAAATACATCTTTGTCAATTGCCTAGAATGGATGTAACATTCCCAATAAACAATCTGTGAGACACAATAGGCAATGTCTTAGTCAATTTTTTCTCCTTTCAGAACTAAAGGTAAGGGGAGGAACTACGTTGGTGCTGTTTGTAGCCTTTGTTTATTCCCCGGTTCCTAAGACAATCCAAGTGTTGCCAAAACACAGTACAGGATTTGGTATTTAAGGTTTGGAAAAGGATGAGAGCCTGTTTGTCTCTTGTTCTACTTTCAAACATTAGATGGCATTATTATTTAGTGCTCCTTTAAAACAAATGGCAAATAACCCAACCTTGATTTTCAATCAACAAATCGGTATGACACATTTTGCTGGGTATTTAAATTATAACTTTTCTGTATGTTCTTAAAAGCTATGAAATAACTGCACAGTTGTTTATTTCCCATAACAGAATATAAATCTTGACTTATCATTTTACCTTCTCACTCATTCCTCCAGCTCTGTCCCAAGATTGGCACTCGATGCAGAATATTTTGGAGCACCCCAGAGATGCGCTGGCATCAACCTTGAGAACATCGCCGGGGGCAAGGCCAGATAAAAATACCAATATGTCAAACTTTGATTTGACTGTGTCTCCACCTTTCTTTAGCAAAGATTTCCCAATATTTGTTGAAGACAGGTTTTTATTATATGTGGGGACGACCAAAACATTCACCTGTGGAAACATTTAAAGATAGTCAATAGAAAACTGACAATAGCCTTGCTGAAAAATATGAGAATGAACTGAAAAAGAACAAACCTGCTCATCTTCTAAACTGCAGATCTTGATTTCTAGATTGATATCACTGTACGCATTAGGTTCCACCGTGTTGGGTCTTTGTGGGATACTGCTGATGCTGCTGAGGCTTAGTTGTCTGGCTGGCACGACTGTTGAGCTATCTCCTTGTTCCCAAATAATCACCTGACATGAACTTTCAACCAGCTCCTTGCTTTCTTTCTCTTCTCCTTGGAAGTATCGCAGAGCTCCAGGACCATCCAGGACTAATGTGTCAAATGTTATGCTGGCCAGAGCTTGCTTGGTTTCCTGAACCCGAAAACGAGGACCAGACAACAGTACACATGGGTTTGGAAAATGGGTGGCTGAGAGTGTGACATCATTTGACTTTATGCCAAGTATTCGTAAGATTTTATCAAAGCAATCAACTAGTTCAGGACGCTGCAAGCTGAGGACATCTTGAACTGACACTTGATTCGCCTGATAGTCATGGAGAAGCTCTTTAAGCTTGTTCACTTGTTCAGTGTAGCCCACCAGCTGTACTTTAACTGATGGAGTACCACTGTATCCAGGGACAAAGCTAACTTCCACTCTATGCTCACCACGGTTTGCTTCATTCTTTGCTTTGATAAGGATTTCTTTTAGTTGGTCTAGATCTGGAGGCTTGGCTACAGCACCCTGAAGATTCACACTTGATACATTTAAATCTCTCAGCAGTGTTGTCTCAGCTTCATTTAGAGCATCTGAAGACAAACTAGAAAGAAGCAGCTCTGATCCCACCTCAAAGTAAACTGGACTTCTGAGACTTTGTTGAAACTGAGTTTGGTACTTGGTGATGGCATTGCTGATTGCCATAAAGGCAATTAAATCTGCAGGAAGATTCACCTTCTTTTCTTGGATCTTCATTATCAGTTCATAAAGTTTAGTTGATCCAGATTGTACTTTCTCTTCCGGCCCTTCTAAAATGACCATGTTAGCACGTCTGAGGATTATTACCTCTGGGTGAAATGTACTCATCTCTCTGTTGAAATCCTCTTCAATAAGTTTGAAATGCTTCTCCACAACTCGCTGCTCCTTACGTACTGGTGTGCTTTTCTCTAGAACTGCAATTTTCTCCTTTACCACCTTAGCTTCCCCAACCATCACAGCATAACCACTCTCTGAGTAAACCTTTACATCATCGGTGACAAAGAAGGGATCCTGCAGAACCTTTTTGACATAGTTCTGCTCAAGCACATGATGGATCCTGTAGCTCTCAATGAGATTAATGAAGATCTTATCCACTTGGAGTTCCCAGTGTTCTGCTGCACCGTCAAAAGCTCCTCGAAGCAACTTCTCTATATCCCCCCTTACTACTGCCTCTTCTTTCTTGAAGTCTAGCTGTACTGTGCAGCCGATTGCAGAGAGCTGCTTTTGTAGCACTTTGTAAACTTTAGGATTGTCTCTCAGGTAGAACAAGAGGAAAATATCTGTTCTAATAATCTTCTCTAGAGTTATCTTGCTTAGTTTAGTAGTTGTCTACAAAAAGGAAAAAAGAAAAAAAAATTAAAAAAGGCAGATGCAGGAAACGTTTATACGAAAAATATAGAAAGGTTATTAACACTATCTCAAAAAACCTCTGTGTACTATTTAAGGTTTTATCTAATGAGAGGTTTTGCCCCCACAGCCAAATAACAATAATATCAATAGATAAATAGATAAAGTTAGATAAACAATAACATTTAAATGGTATGATGTTTAATTGTACTCTGTATTATTAAAAAAGTAATCGCAAAAAACCAAAATGTTAAATAATTGGCTAAAAAGAATAGTTGAAAAAAGTAAGCAGGGTGTAAGTATTTGTGTCTTCCAGCCTGAGGATTTTTTGGATGTTTTTGAAAGACACACCCTCTAATCTTTAAAAAAAAAATGAGTGTGAGAGAATGTGCACAAGCCCATTTCTCCTCATGCACGCTCTGTTTAAAAGTTGCTGTTCTCATAGTTCATACAAGCTTACTGTGTCCTAACGTCCGCCCTAACCCCTAAACCCATCAATCACTACTTAGGCCAGGGATTTTATAGTGAACTCCCATTCGGACAGCTGATCACTTCCCCATTGGTGACTGCGCAGTGTCGGTGACTGCGCAGTGTCGGGATCTGGAGGCTTGTCTAACTTTCTCCACCAGAGGGCGCCTGAGATCTTCCTCCTGAGGGCGTGAGCTGACTTCGACACACCTGTTTTCCATCTGCTCATCATGAGGCATACTTAAGGAGGAGGAGGATTTAAGGAGGAGGAGGCTGACACTTCCCTGCTAGAGTGTTTGCCAGTAATGGTACCAGCAAAACCTGAGCCATCTAATCTGATAATTTCTCTGACTTTCTGTGAACTAGTCTGACCCTGTGTTCTTCTGCCTCTCAGATCCCGACTTATCTGGAATTCAGTCTAACCCTGGAGATAAACAATCACTGCCTGGAACCTGTTTGTCTGCCCTCCGCCTCAGCCTCCGCCTCTGCCTCTGCCCCTGCCCTCAGCCTTCAGCCTGCCGACTAGCCTCTGGATCCACAAGGTTCCCCCCCTGCTGATCTGATTCTCTTCTGAGCAGGTATTAATCCAAGTCATCTTCAAACTGCAAGTTTCCTGGATCCACTCTAACTGATCTGTCCTCCTCTAGTGGCTTCCCTCCCGTGACCAGTCCGACGAGCCAAGATCCTGTGCACAATTATTGTAAACTTTGTGAATAAACTATTTAACCTTTTCCCTGTCTGAAGAGTGATTCTGCATGTGGGTTAGACGCTTAGACCCCAACATGACACGCGGTGCCTGCACCATCTTTGTTATTAGTCGCCACCCTCAGGTAGCAGCAGCCTATGGCGACAGTGGGCCGGTGTGACAGCAAATCCAATAATGCTTTCAAGGAGAGCTCTCTGCGCAAAGCATTCAGAGATATATCTGCCTCTTCTGAGGTTTTTTCTTCTCATAGACTTCATAGACACTTTTTCTCTTACGACCCTCGGCCACTTTCAAATAACCGCTGTGAGAAAGGTATGCTTCAATGACTGTCTGAAATCGTAGCTCACCACACATATATGCAGAAAGTGCGCATGCACAGAAAAAAAAATACAGCTAAGGGGACAAGTATGTACGATGGCCTTATGTAAACATATAACCAGAATGATAATTACGAGGACCTCTTATTTAGATGATCCACTGGGAAATATAAGATCGTCCTTTATACCTTTAACTGAAACAACCCATGCTTTGCATACACAAAGAACCTAACTGGTTAATAAAGAATTGTCTACATGACTTTATTTGTTTCCAGGCTATCTGTTCATCTTTTATTAAGCAGTGATTAATGAGCTTAAGTAATGATGTGTAAAACAAATGTTTGTGACCGTTGTGTCTACAGATAACACCTTTCTGTAAAAAGTCAACATAATCTCTTTACAAATACAAAACAGTCTGCAAAATAAACAGTAAAAGGGATATCTTTACAAGTTGCAGCTATTGAGGACTTGAGTCAGACATTTCCATTTGAGAATTATTTGCAATTCCACAAAATTGTTGTGGATGCTTTATTTATGGTCTATTACCCATTTTCCTAAGAAAAACAGCCTTTATTTAAAACAGAAAGAGACATACAATCAGGGGCGTCTCTAGGTTTAAGAGACAAGGGTGGCTGAGCCCCTAGAAGCTTTTTTCAGTGCACCTGCTAAGGCGTTGTCTAAGACAAGCGTGTAACTTTGTATTGAAAGTTGGTGGGGACGGCTCATAAGGAAAGGGAGCTACCTGCGCGACCCC
>NW_015150572.1:856080-868055 GCF_000732505.1 Cyprinodon variegatus
ACTTTAAGTCTCTCCTGACTAAAATTAGGTCCCTCTCACCTGCAAGTCTGAGTCCACTTCTGTCCCTGAAGCGACAGGTGTTATGGGGAGAGGGCGGAGGGGGGTGATGGGGAGAAAGCGAGAGGAAACAGATTATTTTTTCTGAGTTTTTTAGATTAACTTGTCTTCTTTATGGCTTTTATTCGGTGCTTTACTGCATTTGTTTTGGGAAAATATGAGGAAAAAATAAATACAGAAAAAAAATAATTTTTTTTAAAATCGCAAAATAATTATAGGGTGGCTAATGCCAAAGAAAGGGTGACTGAAGCCACCCTTAAATAGGTCTAACGACGCTTATGCATACAATTAAATGAAAGGTGTGTCTCCAAAAGGCTAACATAAGGAAAGTGTGTATCAATGTTTTCAGCACTTGCCCGGTTTGTATTAAAATCTAAAAGAAACAAATCTAAAATTCTTTCCGTTTAACAATCTATACTACGTAAGACAAGTCTGATGCAAAATTCCTCCAAAATATGGTAAAGTTTGAGCCTAGTAAACTAGCCCCACCCGCCAGCGGGCAAAATAATTTTTGCCTGCGAGTGGTCTAGCCACGATCAATAGCAGGCCCTAGAACTGGCGCGCCAATCACAACGCAGAGGTGTGTGTTGAATTTCTGGATGCAAAGAGGGCAGGGCTTTGAGGGCGGGATGACAAAGCTGCACAATGCTGGAGAATGCACAACAAGGAAGTTGGCAACAACTATTGAACAGTAGCCTGTACTGCGGCAGCAGCAGCTTTCAATGGAGAGCTCGATTGAAAGTTAAAAGTTCTCTTTTCTGTTGCTGTTGTTCAATAAAAGTATGTTTTGAGATAATTTGAGGAAAGAATATTATACTTTAAAGCGGCACTATATGGTCCATTTAACGATTTAATGCATAATTAAAAACAACTATTTCTGAAGTTTAGAGGACCGTGGCACCTCCCGGACCTCCGAGGCTAACGGCAGCCAGGGCTAACTGCAGCTCGTCTGCAACGGCCCTCTCTTTGCATGTGTGAAGGACCTCTGACTCTGGTGCCGATTTTTAAGAAGGATGTATTCGCCGTTTTACCGACAGGCTGTTTGTTTACACTTCCCCACCAGCTTTCTGTCACGCTTACTACATCACATTCAGTTGCACTCATTGGTTCAGAGCGTTGGCCAATAGGCACAGACATGGTTTGAATCTTCCGGTGTCTGATTCATCGGGGCCAGACTAAATTACACATTTTATCTCACATTTAGTCTGGTTTATCAGGCTAGTAAAGTTTAAGATTATAATGCCATAAAATTAGATTTATGAATTGTAGTTGCAACGGACTGTATATTTTTTTTATTAAATCAAAAGTAAAGATACCTTAAAGATGGCCTAAATTTATCAACATTAAAAATGAAAGGGAAATAAGTCTAAAAGATTAAAAAGCTAAAGCAAAACAATAAAATATAAAAGTTTTATTTGACTTAGACTTTAACTCAACTTTATTTATCCCTTGGGATAACTCCATCAGGGAAATTCTGGTTCCAGTATCTTATATAGAGTATAAGAAGTTAAAGCAAGATGCCATTGAAGATGAAAATACAGACAATATAAAAACATTTTATATAGTACAAAAAAAGCATAAAAAAAGTTGACAACAACAAACCAGGTATATGTTTCGCCCTAACTAGACAAAATACTAGTTTAAGAAAAAAAAAAAAAAACTCACCTGCAAATTGGCTGTCGATGGCTTATCCAGAGTCTGTGGTGAACTGCTAGGATTCACGGTCAAATGTAGATCTCCACCAGGGAAGATAATTTTGTGAGTTTTTCTCTGTAAAACTCTTTCCTGATCTTGAACATGAAAAATATCATAAGTTTACCGCTTTTCTATTTTAGAGCTGTAAATTCTTTAAAGCACATACCTTCTTTTTCATTAAAGCTGACTTTATAGATGTTATCTCCGACCGTTTCAATAACTCCACAATCACCTCCCCCAGAGTCTCTTCTTTTCTGAAAGTATCTCCTGACCCTTTCCTTCTCTCTGTCTGTTAGAGGCCTAGCCTCAAAATAAAGGGAATGGGAAGATTCAGCCATTTTTAACCCTTTTAACCAAGAGAGCACTGTCTGTGCTTGTTCCTGTTCTGTCAACAATCCTTACTAAAGAATTTGTTTCACTTTCATCAACTTTTCTCCTCCTCTCTTAGCATAGATACCTTGACACACCCAGCACAATCCCGTAATCGCTCCGCCTGGGGAGACATTTCCTGGATTGGTTTGTTGAATATTTACATTGCAACTGTAAACAAATACTTATAAAACCACTGATAATGACTTGATAATAACCTTCATTAATTTAAAAACAAAGTATCATTCCTTTCAGAGATTTAATCAATTAGGAGCATACAACTGAGTGCATATAGTTTCTTACATTCATTGTTTTAAAAAGCTAGATATTTATCCCAGTTTAAAGAAGTTTTTGTGACACAAATGTTTGGCTCCCATCCTTTTTTTTACTGCAGTTTTCACTCTTGTTCACACATATCTACATTTCGAGCCCCATCAGACATCATAGAAAAATGCAAATAAGGGATAAATGCATGTGATTATCTGTTTGAAGTGCAGGCCTTCTATCTTGGGTAAAGTCCACTGCTGGCTGAGATTTCCAGAACAGGCCAAACTTCTAAAGGGATGGGTTATGATGTGGAAGTGGTGTCATGTTACAGTTCCCGCCCATACACGTTTCACTGCTTTGACAGGAATCCACCTGTTCTATTTTTGTGTGCATTAAGCTAAGTAAAAAGAAAATTCAAACAAACCTTGAAAGAGTAAAAAAGAAGTATTTCATTTTCTAACGAGACTGTCAACATGCTCATTAGACCAGATATAACATGAAGTGTTATTTTGCACAGGAGATAAATTGGCTGTTGCTCATATTTGAATGTTATTTGCAAACTTGTGTCCAGGTTTAAACCATCATGTTTGTAATGATATAATTATTCTGGCTTTTTTTTTTCATATCAGGATTTTTAAATTGTCCCTTAAACGTTTGAGCAAAGAATGTTAGGAAGCTGGTAGTGTTCTCAATAGTTGTTTATTTGTTAGAACATTTTAAGGTATTTATATTGACTTGGAGGGCTCCTCTTTAGCAGGCTTAAGGTGTTGGTAGAGGATTTCTGCATCTAAACATTTAAAGCAGAACCATAAAGTCCTATGATCATGGTGTGCTGATGATTCTCCGAGCAAATGTCAAAACAAAATTTACATTTTGTTCACTGACTTCAATTCTGCTGTGCGAGTTTACCAGAATATTATGAATATATTAAATAACTAGAACTGGAAATTATAGTTAATTAATAGTTCGTTCAAATCAAGGGTAAAACAATTATTATCATTTGAATGATTGTAACTGTTATTTGCGTACTGACCTGGGTTCTTAGTCTCTTCCATAAGATGTCGAACTCCTAAATTTGACTGTTAAAATTTCAGTTGTCTTTTAACCATTTAGTAATTTTGACTATGGCTATCAGCAGAGTAAATAATCAACAACCAAATAAATCTGTCTCTTTTCAGTCAGATGCTACTGAAAGAAGAGGGAATCAGGCTTGGGTGAAAAATCATTTTACTGTTTAAAATAAACACAAAACACCATGGGTTAAAATACAATAGTACCTTTAATAGATACTAATCCAACAATATTATTATATCTAACTACTACACATACACTAAACACTANCAAGAGAGCACTGTCTGTGCTTGTTCCTGTTCTGTCAACAAGCCTTACTAAAGAATTAGTTTCACTTTCACCTGTTTTTCTCCTCTACAGTATCTTGACACACCCAGTTACAATCCGGTAATCGCTCCGTCTGGAGAGACATTTCCTGGATTGGTTTGTTGAATATTTACGTTGCAACTGTTAACAAATACTTATAAAACCACTGATAATGACTTGATAATAACCTTCATTAATTTAAAAACAAAGTAACATTCCTTTCAGAGATTTAATCAATTATGAGCATACAACTGAGTGCAAATAGTTTCTTACATTCATTGTTTTAAAAAGCTAGATATTTATCCCAATTTGAAGAAGTTTTTTGACACAAATGTTTGGCTCCCATCCTTTTTTTTTCTGCAGTTTTGACTCTTGTTCACACATATTTACATTGCGAGCCCCATGAGACATCATAGAAGAATGCAAACAAGGGATAAATGCATGTGATTATCTGTTTGAGGGTAAAGTCCACTGCTGGCTGAGGTTTCCAGAACAGGCCAAACTTCTAAAGGGATGGGTTATGATGTGGAAGTGGTGTCATGTTACAGTTCCCGCCCATACACGTTTCACTGCTTTGGCAGGAATCCATCTGTTCTATTTTTAAAAGAAGCATTTCATTTTCTAAATGAATTTATAACTAGACTGTCAACATGCTCATTAAACCGAATATTACATGAAGTGTTATGTTGTACAGGAGATAATTTGGCTGTTGCTCATATTTGAATATTATTTGCAAATTTGTGTCCAGGTTTATACCCTCCTGCTTGTAATATTATAATTACTCTGGCTTTTTTTTTTTTTTTCCATATTTCATAGTTACTTCAAACATTTGAGCAAAGAATGTTAGGAAGCTGGTAGTGTTCTCAATAGTGGTTTATTTGTTGGAAAGTTTTAAGGTATTTATATTGACTTGGAGAGCTTTTTAGCAGGCATCAGGTGTTGGTAGAGGATTTCTGCATCCAAACATTTGAAACAGAACCCTAAAGTCCTATGATCACGGTGTGCTGATGAGTCTCCATGTCAAAGCAAAATTGACATTTTCTTCACTGACTTCAGTTGTGTTGGGCAAGTTTACCAGAATATTATGAATATATTAAATAACTAGAACTGGAAATTATAGTTAATGAATAGGTTGTTTAAATCAAGGGTAAAACAATTATTATCAGTTGAATGATTGTAACTGTATTTTGCGTACTGACCTGTGTTCTTAGTCTCTTTCATAAGATGTTGAACTCCTAAAATTGATTGTTGAAATTTTAGTTGTCTTTCATTTTGACTATGGCTATCAGCAGAGTTATTAATCAACAACCAAATAAATCTGTCTCTGTTCAGTCAGATGCTACAGAAAGAAGATGGAATCAGGCTTGAGTGAAAAATAATTTTACTGTGTAAAATAAACACAAAAGACCATGGGTTAAAATACAATAGTACCTTTAATAGATACTAATGAAACAATATTATTATATCTAATAACTACGTATACACTAAACACTACTGAAAATAAGGAACAATAACAAATAAAAGGGGAAGAGAGGGTTTAAGTTTAAGTCTGTTCAAGTCTCTGTGGAATGTTCAGGTTTTAAGGTTTAATGCATTGAAAGTGTCATTTAAAACAGCAGCAGACACATAAAAAAAAAAAACCTGTTGCAGAGATGTTAAATGCAGTAAAAACTGTGCGGTCTTATTCAGTTTGATGGTAAAAAGTGACTCAGGAATGCATTAAACTGTGATGAAGCTGAAAGAGAATGGACCTAGCAGCCTCTACAATGTGGCCGGCATTAGGTAGCTGGAGCTAACGATGCTGGCCAGTCCAATCTAGCAGTGTCTTCAGACCCATGTTGCCAGTCTGATCAGTAAACATTCAGTCAAATCTCTTAAAACCATCAGCAGTTGAACCGGAAAGTGTATTTCAAATAAACACAAACACAACTATCTATTCTACCAAGTCCACCCAAGCGGAGTACTTATTAAACCTCAGATGAACAGAGGGAAGGATGGATGTTACTGTTTTGGTTCAGTGAAGTGGAAGGGTCTTTTGCCTCGGTTCAGTTCTTTAGCTGATCTGGGCCCAGTCCAGTCCGGTTGCCCAACAGCAGCTCTCAGATAGATTTAGATTGATCCGATGCAGTAACAAGAGACTACTTGGAAAACTCTCTCTGGAATTCTGTCAATCCTATCACCTGGAGCATCATTAAAATCTCCACCAATAATCAGGAGGGCCTTTTTATTTTTACTTTGTAAATCCCTTATTTTGGATATGATTTCTGCAAACATAGTACGGGCATGTGGGGTTCCATTATGACTGTATACATTACATATTATAAAAAGGCTATTGTCCAGTTTGAATAAAATAATAATCCATCTACTGTTATTAGACTTGTACATTTCTAAGATGTCACCTGTAAATTTATTGAGAAGGAATGCAATGCCTGCAGAATTATGTGTACTATGACAAAAGTGTGCTTGATCTCCCCATTGGCTTTTCCAAAAC
Organism: Cyprinodon variegatus; assembly: GCF_000732505.1. Classification (NCBI taxonomy): domain Eukaryota; kingdom Metazoa; phylum Chordata; class Actinopteri; order Cyprinodontiformes; family Cyprinodontidae; genus Cyprinodon; species Cyprinodon variegatus. Next base: position 862,337 of record NW_015150572.1, read on the forward strand.
GTTGCAGGAGTGCATTTCTTGTAAGAGGATAATATCAGAGTTCGTTTTTCGAAGAAAAAAGAACATCGCTTGTCTTTTTACATGATTTCTCAAACCATGAACATTAAGTAAGACTATCTTCAAAGAGTTACATTTGAAAACATCTATTTCAGTAAAGTAAATACGTAGAATATTTAAGATAAAAGAGCATAATGTCTGTAGAACAAAAAAAATTATGATGTAAGGACTGAAAAAAAGGGCCTTGTTAGTGCAAAGGCTTTGAGGTGTGAACGAGTTTGCTTTTTAGGTGCCTGTAATCAGTTTAGGTACTTTAAGCAAATAAAACTTGAATGCATTGCATAAAATGTGTCTCTAACAGTTAACACCTAAACAAGAGGTCAACAAACATTTTGTCTTTTCCATTTCTTACACCCTAACAGAGAGAAAAAAAAGAACAAAACAATCAGTTCTACAGGTGAAGAGATAATGACAAACCCATGGGAGTCACACTAGACATCTTTCATGGAGTCAGCAGTGATTCTCTTGCCTTCAGTGATCACATCTGGACCTGGAGCGACATGCTGTCTTCTTTCCATCTTCGCAGGCTTTTTCAACAAGTGGCCAAGTGGTTTGTTACGTCACTGTCTTTCACCATTGGTCAGGTTCTCCGTAAGTCGAAGCTTTTGCTCTTTCATCACATCGGTGCTCCTACATCTCTGGGACGTTCGACTCGGTGAATCGTGTCGACCGGAAAGCCCAGCTTCTCTTTTCATCTGGAGCCATCTGCCCAAAACTGGAAGACCTGATTTCTTAGATCTTCTACGGATCTAAGATCTAATCCTCATTGGAGACACATGGGAAGTAGTGTCAGGAAGCCTTTGACTGATGCTTACCACTTACTCCATGTACCACAAACGTTGGAGAAGCCTCCACCACGGTCCTACAGCTGTCGTCTTCACTTATGGATGAAGGGCTGTCAGTCAAAGCCTCCCAAAAACTACTTCCAGCGTGATCGTGTCTGCAAGGCCCAAACAGGAATAGGCTAACAGGAGAGGTTTTCACTACGCCTAACCCATCAAAACACATTTACCTTTACGCGAGGAGAAAATCAGTCTGAGGACAGAGATGCTTTAGAGTGAGAGCCATCCTCAAGCTCGGTCACTGGATAGAAAAACATATATCCGATGAGATCCCCAGCATGATCCGTGTGGGAGGAGCAGGCTCGCACAGTGAACGATTTTCTCCTCTCGGAGCGGCAGTAGATAAACCATGCGCAGAAGTAGTTTAACATACATGGGAGAATGTGTACATGTATTTTGCTCGAGGGCATTTTGAAATAAATGTGACGCCAAAGCTATCTGTTGCTGGTTTAAAGTAGCCCACTGTGTAGTTTGTAGTTACAGCAAAGTAGGTTCTGTGACCTTAAATAGTTGTATCGTAAGTGTTTTTATATAGTGGTACAGAAAATAATGAATTATTAAAGTTAGTTAATTATTTAAAGAGAACTTCCTTAATGAAAACATACAGAGAATCAAATGAAAAATTACTTCATAACAAGTCCCTTTTTGTAGGAAATAAATACTTCAAAAAGCTAAATTATTATCTACATAGTAGTTTGCAACAGAAGCATGGGGGGGGGAAATGAAAACTACATGCCTGGTAAGCCAGATAGACAATACGGTAGCACTTAGGTCTACACATGATCAGTCTAGGCTTTCTTCCTTAAAATTGGTTTATCACCCTTGTAATGCTGTTGTTCTTCTTTTAAAAATCTAATTGGGGATTCTAAAATATTGAACTTGTATAATAGGCTGTGATTTGTTGTTTCAGGCCTCTAGGTTAGTTTCTTTTTTTTTCAATGGAAGAGTTCACCGTGTAGTTTTAATTTCTGCCACTAGATGGCCCTCAAACTACATTATTGCATAAATTTCACTATAGTGATGTTTGGAGAGAGATCAGCACATCATGGACATTTTATCCAACCTGATAATTGTGTCTGCAATTCAGAAGTGAGTAGTATTACTTGTGCTTTAACCATGTTTCATTAAAGCCTTAGAGTTTTATTTGAGATAGTTTTTAACTGTTTTCTGTGTAAATTGGAGAAGCTAATTGCTAGCCATTTAGCTTTAATGAGTACATTTATTTAGCTTTATTTGAGTCTGTTCGTGTTTGTTGCTCTCATTCTCCATTTAACTTGACTTTTTTGTGGTGTGTATCTTATTACTATTTTTGGCAGCTATGTTGTGTCTTTATGTATAGATACACATAGGTATTTTTTAGACACTAACTCTTAGATTGTGGTATACTATCTATGACCACATGCTTACTCCCCCTATCAACAAATGTAGTTATATTTCTGAAAGAAGTAGTCACATATTAAAATTAGAAATTGTTTATTGGTTAGTTCTTGTACAAACCTGCATGAATATACCCATTCTCATGCTGTTAACTGTATCGAGGAATATTGATCCCTAATTAAAGTTTAGAGAAGATAACTTCTGGACCTGGACATTCTGTTATGGCATCTCAACTCACCTGAACATATACAGTATAATTATTCTCCCAAGCATTTGCCGCTTTGCTTTTCACATCCTTGATAACCTAAGGTGGTCAGCTTCTTCAACTGATAGGCAACCGTAAGGGAGGGAAACACCTGCTGAAGTGTGGCCAAAATCTTAACTGTATTTTGAATCCCTTATCAGATTAAGAGATATGGTTTCTGTTTTGAAATTCTATTGACATGTCAAAATTTGCATCTCATTGAACTGGCTTAGGGCTGTTGCAGGAAGAAGGTTCCAGGTTCGATTCCCGGCCTGGGGTCTTTCTGCATGGAGTTTGAATGTTCTCCCTGAGCATGCGTGGTTTCCCTCCGGGCACTCCAGCTTCCTTCCACAGTCCAAAAACATGAGTGTTAGGTTAATTGGATTCTCTACGTATATTGTCCTTAGTTGTGTGCGTGAATGGTTGTTTGTCCTGTTTGTCTCTGTGTTGCCCTGCGATGGACTGGTGACCTGTCTGGGATGTGCCCCGCTTCTCACCTGTAGACAGGTGAGAGATCGGCACCAGCACCCCTCGCAACCCTGCTTGGAATAAGCTTGACAGAAAATGGATGGATGAACTGGCTTACAATCTTGAGTTGGAATACCATAAACTCGTGATATTAAAGGTATGAAAGAGAACATTTCTTAGAAATTAAGTGTCCAGATTAATCTAAAATGACTTAATTGTGGGCTGTCATTCTTGCACCTATGGTCCGCCACCCCCAAATAACAAACATTAAATCCATAAACTCTAGCCAATCTACTCATACTCTACTCATACGCTGTTTAGCTAGCGGTCCGCCATTACATCGAAGCAAGAAGTACTCCGATCCTACGCTTGAAAAGAGGACAAAATCTGGGAGAGAACGGACTTTTTAAAAGAGATTCTTTTCAGAGACCCCGAAGGAGCAAAAGGGTCTGAAAACGGATGCTTTGGTCGCAAAACCTCTACTGGAAGGTAAATTACTTTTAACTCTGTGAGACGTCTTTTTGTGGAGCTTTCCTGCTGACTAGGTGCATCACAGCACTTTGCCGTCTCTCTTGGTGAAATGCAAAACTACCACCGGAGGCATTTCCAGCATAGAGAACTTTTGCGAAGGAAGGGGCACTAATGCATGCGCACAAGTCAGAAATATGCAAACAGCCTTTGGACATATCTTCAACCACAGAATCCTCTTTACTGCCTTTAAGTTGAAATTTCAGGACTAAAGATAGAGTTTAAATTAACAATAAAATAAGTCATGATGCCTTTCTGAGGGTACTGCTTTTATTGTGAGCATGCCCCAGGAATTTCAGGTTTCCCTGCAATTTACCTCCCTTTTGCAAGTTCATGTATTCACAACATCTTTCTAACTGTCCATTCTAGTGGAGTAAATGAAGCAAACAAATTGATGTGTGGGTCTGCATAAGGAGATTTGTTGAGCCACCTTCATACAGCTTGTTAAGGACAGAAATCTAAATGACGAGGACGTTTTTCTGGGTGGATCATCAAAAGGTAAGTGGACGTGCTAATTGACAATCATTCTGGTAATATGTTTATGCAAAGACATCCTTCATGAACGTCCCCATTTTCACAAAATTGCAAATCTTCTTTTGGAAAGTAAGCTTGTATGAGCGATCCAGACAGCAACTTTTAAACAGAGCGTGCACGAGAAAAAAAAGTTCTCTTGAAACACATGCTCTTGCATGCGTTTAATAAGCGTTTAATAAACGTTCCCTCTCGGGAGCGGGTACAGGGTTGTGCATCTGCTTTTTTTATTTTTAAGTGGAGTGAGTGGGAGAGAAATGACGACAAACCAGAAACAGTGACTGAACAGGAGGTGATTATATGGGAGAGAGAAACTCTTGAAACTCTAGAAAGTCTAGAAAGGAGCTAGGGAAAGGGAGACTGACACCAGAGGGCAAAATGGAAATAATTAAGAACTTAGATACAATTAAAAATAGCTAGAATAACACTAAATTGAAATAAAACCAATCAAAACCCAAAGATAAAACTTAAACAGAACCAAAACCATGACCCATTCTAAGGTTGGTCGACATTGCAGAAAGTACCAAAAGCTGATACAATAACCATGGGTTACGTTGTTTGACTGTCAAGCAAATTGGACCAATCAGAACTCCATAGAGAAGCTATGGAGAATTGACAAGAAAGCATGAGAGACACCAAACCCAAGAAAGTAAATAACCCAAAGATTACCATCTCATATAACCATAGCTTCTGTTACACCTCAGGAGAACCACAGTCTGATTGCCTCCAGGCAATGCCACTGTCTTGCAAAAGGAGCCCTAACCTACTGTAGCCTAGGAAACTAGCCCCACCCGCCAGCGGTCAAAATCATTTTTGCCTGCGAGTGGTCTAGCCTCAATCAATTCCCCAGGCCCTAGAACTGGCAGGCCAATCATAATGCAGAGATGTGTTTTTAATTTCCGGATGCAAAGCGGGCAGGGTTTTGAGGGTGTGACGACAAAGCTGCATGACGCTGCAGAAACCACAACAAGGAAGATGGCAACAACTATTGAACAGTTCTCGTTTGACTCAGCTTTGGAATCAGTTATGGAAGGATTAGATTTGGGGTTTTTCGTTGAAACATGAGCAGGAAGAGGCTCCATGCTCATTCATTTTTAAGAAGGACGTATTCGCCGTTTTACCGACAGGCTGTTTGTTTACACTCCTCCACTAGCTTTCTATCGTACTTACTACATCACAGTCAGTTGCGCTCATTGGTCAGAGCGTTGGCCATTTGGCACAAACATGGTTTGAAAAACAATGGGTTGTTCTCATCAACAATCTTCCGATGTCTCATCCAGACTAAATTACACATTTAATCTCACATTTAGTCTGTATCGGGCTAGCCTTAACCAACTAATGAGAGATCTACATAATTACAGATACCTGGCATTTCTGTTTAAAATCCCTTTTTTAAAAACAATTGTACTATTTTCAAATTTTCTGAGATATTTATTTTGTGTTTTCTTATTTGTGAGAATTAATAGTCAAACAAGTTTTTAAATACTTCCCTCTATAAACTTTATAATTTATAAAAAATTTGTTTTCAGAAGTTTTGCATATCAGAAAAATGTAAAACTTTTTTCTGATATTGAAATCTTTATAGATGCATCTGTATAAAACACTTTTTGACTTTATTAAACCAGTTTCACATACAGAACTAGAAATGAAAATGCTTAATCAGTCCTAAGAT
>NW_015150572.1:869615-878836 GCF_000732505.1 Cyprinodon variegatus
TATATATATATCTATATATATATATATATATATATAAATTTCCATTATTTCCATTTAAAGAAGTTCTTTTACTGATTTTCTCTCCATCAAAACTATTCAGCGCCATCACTTGAAGGTGATGAGGTAGTCTGGGTAAGCCTGGTTATCGTGGAACACAACAAACATGTTGGGTCTTTCCATTCTATCCACCACACTATCATAACGTAAGTGGGGGTGCTGTTCGTCACGAGCTGGAGGCACCCTCATATCTTTTTCACCCAGAGTGTAGACCCCTGTCAGGACTCTGACCACAAACATTAGCTGAGAACCATCAGCAGCTGGCTTGGAGTACGTTGGATGGCTGGAGTATTTGGCATTGACAGCAAAGTAGGTTCCCTCTCCATACGACGTTGCTGTGAGTTTGAAGTAGATAAATATTTTAAAAATATAAAACTTTACTACAGAATAGAGTTCCTCTTTTTCTTAGCATTTCTTTGCTGTTTTCTGTGTCCATATCTGCTATTTAATTTCTCAAAACTTTCATATAAAAAGGTTTTTACCATTTTGCCCAGAGAAGCGCCTGTTGAAACCAGTTGTCATGATAGAATTACAGTTGTCCTCAGTCGTCCCATGATACAAAAACTTCTCATTTGCACCCCCCTCATGTTTGTTCTTCTGTGATATTTGTTTCTTTTGTACCTCGTAAGCACGGCGTAGATGAATGTTCTGCAAACGATCAATCTACCAGAATAAACAGAGAAAAGCTGTTAAATCACCCTTTAAAATAACTGGAACCTATTGAAGATGCATAAATCTCTTTAAAAATTGAGTCAGTCACAGTCATATGAATACTAATAATAAATAAACAGTCTGATTGCATGATAGGAATTCAAATAATTTACCCCTTGTCTTTCGGCACAATTTACAGTAACTACATAAACTATGTCAAGATCTTTTAACTGTACTGTTTTAATCTATTTGATTTTTAAATCACATTAACCTTTCTATTGTTTTCAGAATTACAGTTTAACACCTGCTTTTGTTATTAATAACAAGTCTACGAAGGAGTTTGGAGGGTCTCTTCTTCACTGAATAAGTTGATTTATGTACTTTTTGAAAAGCATTTTCTAATAATAAGAATTGGGGGGGTTAATAAACACCTTAAACATGTTATGAATCACAACATAATAAGTTGTTGCAGCAGAAAATGTGTATTTCATATTTCTGAATAAACAGTGCAGAAAGTGCTTTCATTTTTATCAGATCAAAATGTCTATGTAATAATGTGGCTTCCTTTAAAGCAAAGAACTAAGATGTTGAAGGTAGGTTAAGTTTATTTCATTCTAAACCAACCTGCCATCTAATATAGACTTCATCAAACAGACATATGGTGGTTATTATTACAAAGGTGCAGAAAAAATGAGCAGATAAACTATTAGCCCTTGATCCACATGCTTATCTGACCTTTAAATCAAGTGCAAAGCATTTAACATCACCTGTTATAGTTGCATTCTGCAGCTTAGATAAGATAATGGCTCATTTTCAGTCCTCACTAAATGAAAAAGACTGTCTATAAGAATCACATCATGACAAAATAGATGCTAAAAAATATTTTTTTACCAGGTTATTTTTCATTATCAGGTTTTTAAAGCCATTTAATATACAATCTATGACTTCCAAATTCTCTGGAATATAAATATGACCTACCAAGCAGCCCTATTTATATTAGGCACTGCCTTTGATGGGAAGTCAAAGTACACATGTCCTTAAATATTGATCAAAGTTAGAGCAGATGTGCTCCAATCTATAATATTTTGAATCGTAATATGAGATGTCATAAACTTTTAGTGATGCTTTTGGCGTTACTGATTTATAAATATTTTAACAAATAAACTAATAGAAATTAATCATACAAACAAGGTTCAATAAGTCAAGTTATCAACTTTTAAAAGTATCTATGAAGTTTTTCTTAATGGATAGCTATGAATAACAACAACAACAGAAAATGGTCATGAGGTCTTGGAAAATCTGAAGGTCCGCCCAAAATATAGAATTTTAGATGTTTGTAAACATTTACATTTTTAAAAATCCTTTCAACCTTAAAAATGTTAAATACAAAGGGAAAAATGTATCATTTCTAATATGTTAAAATGTACACTTTTAATCAGTGAAGAATATTTTTACACATATATAAAATATGTTACCCATGGGATTAAGGGGCCAGGATTAAACAAGGGTAAAAAAAAAAAAAGGGTAAAAAATTAATGAGTAAATGGCACATTTTCGGGACTGAAATAAAACTTTGTCACTATTGATAAGAAAACCAGAAGCAAAACTTACAAATGGCAGTTATCAAACTTATCATACACATGTGAAAATGTCAACCGGTTTGAGTTAAGCAGCAGACAGAAATTTTAATAATAGTTATTAATAATAATTAATGGAAACCACCAACCTTCATAACAGTTTTATTAGCAGTCCTTTTGAATCCTTCCTTCACTCTTCTGTACTCTTCTGAATTAGGCTGCAGAGGTACCACCTTCATGGATTCATCGCTTGCCATGTTGTCCCAGTACAAAGGAAAAGTAAAGTCTGAAAAGCATATTATAATGAGAAACTTCAAAAGATGATGTCATATAAATTAACGGGTCAAATCGGGTCTGATGCAAACAAAATATGCCGATCAGAGCCAATTTTAACAGGCTCCCTTGCTGTGTTTTTTGCCCGGGTGTTCCCTCTGCCACTAAAAGCCAATTCTTCCCAGGTTTAAACAGGTTTTTCGGCCAGTGAGAAAGGAGTATACAGACATTCAAAAAGCTCTCAAAATGTGCCTTTCTCACCTTGCAGATTCTGAAGACGCTTGAGATGAGTTGTCTTTCCTGGAGTTACGGCTTCTAAATGAAGCAGATCCACTTGCCATGTGACTCCTTGTGCATCAACAATTCCTTCAGCAAAATCCTTCTTTTCCAGGTTGTAATTGGCTGTCTTGGGGAGTCTCTCCCAGTTTCCATTTTGCCCCAGGATGCACCACATCACTCGACTATGCAAGTCGTCCTCATCTTTCTCCCTCACCTCTCTCCTGAGGTTTTCATGCAGTAATGAATTAAACAATACGATTGCTTTGTTGACCCCATCTTTCATACCGTTCATTGTCAGGTTTCCTGATGGTTCCTTGGTCATGTACAGACCCTCTGACTCCACGAGTTGCTGCACTTCTTCAATATCATCTTCTGTGAGACTCTGAAGCTGCTCTTTTGGAAAGATATGATTTGAACATTGAAGCTTATACTGATTTTTCAATTTTTCCATAGCATCATCAACATCTTTTCTGCTATGACCAAGGAACATGAAGACAGACTGCTGGCTCGCAGTACTGATATCAAGAATGCTTTGGTCTGGTCTCAGAGGTGAAGGTGCCCGTGGTCGTACCCGAGACAACTGTACTTGTGATTCTGGAAAATAAGAGAAAGATATACTGTATGTGTAAAGTTATTGTACAACTAGACTCTCTACAACGTCATAAGAAATTCTTTAAAAACACTCTAAAAGAAAGATATTTGTAAACAAATTCTGTCACCTCTTCTTCTGAAAATGGGGAACATCTGTGTTGCTTCTTCTTTAAAAGCCAAGAAGACATTGATCTTAATAAGGACAAGACGAATAGCTGTAAGGGTACAGCCAGGACCAGAGGATGTGGCAGTGATAATACCTCTTAGGATTGCACCAGCAACGACACCAGGGTTCAGTCCACCCGCTCCTGCAGAAACAGTTCGATTAATATTTAACCAAACATGGCATTTATTAGGGTTTGTTCTCTAACAACAATGTTGGCTGCAAAACATACTTACCGGCACAGATAGCAGGAATTGCTACAGATGCAAACCCAAGTTTTTCACAGTACTCAATAATGCTACACACAAGTTCTTCAACCAGACTTGCTTCTTTCCCTCCACATACATGTAAAAGTTTTTTACAGGGGAACTTTCCAGGTTGTGTCACAAAAATATCTCCTCGGTTTACTTTTGCTGTACAGATTAAGGACAGAAAATTATTATAATTCAAAATCGCTCAGAAGTTTTTATTTTCATATGTCGGCAATCCTCTCTCACCTTTTTTTAGCTTAGCTTCCACGTCTGCTCCAGCTACAGTTAGAATATCTTTGCAAACACCCTCTGTAAAAAACAATACTATACACATTAACGTTTTGTTTTTGCAGACATCAAATCATATGAACATTGAGCCAAGGTTTAGAAGAGAGTGAAAATTAATACATTTTTAACCTATTGATTACAGTTCTTAATTTGATATTATTTAATAACCAACATGTTTTAGTGTTCTAGTTCTCAACAAAAAGTCTGTTTAATTAACTATTGTTATGGAACAGAGTTTGGTTCTATATTTCATTCCTCCTGACCGCCAGAGGGAGAACCTTCGTTTGCCGAAGTTTGGATACGGCTAACATTGTTAGCTTTTTGGTTTATTGGTGTTATACCTGGTGACAGCAGCGTCTTCACCCCTACTCCTAATGTGATCAACTTCATTTGACGAAGTTTGGATATGGCTAACGTTGTTAGCTTTTTGGTTTATTGTTTTCCCACCTGGTAAGGGCAGCGATTTTGCATCCACTCCCAATATAAGCCTCTCTTTTTTTGCAGCCCCTTTTGTTGATCCGCACCATTATATTTGGTGACGTTACATTTTCATCCCCCTCTCCTTGTGCGCAGCCTCTTTTGTTGTTCTGCTATAATTGGTGATGGCTGCGTTTGCACCCCATCCTGATTTCAGTTCATTTCGTTACTTAATTGGACTGAGCCCTGTCAACCTTTGACATGGATGGCCCCCACTGCTGCATGGATTGTGGGGATGCCCTGAAGGTAAAAGATGGCCTTGACCTGTGCCCTACCTGCCTTGGACATGAGCACCATGTGGAGGCAATGTCTGAGAACCCCTGCAGGAACTGCAGTCTTATGCCCCACGCAGTGAGGATGGCTCGATTGGCCCAGTTTTGCCCCCAGGAGGACTCTGATCTTTCGCTCTCTGGGCAGGTGGCTCCCCTCAGGTGTTCTAAGCGCCTTGGTGGGACCAATGCTTTAGTGGCACCCTCTCGGGTGAAATGGGCCAAACTGGACCAGGGACTGGCAACAAGGATGGAGCAAATGTCAATGGAGTTGGCAGAGACATCAGTCTGATGCCTCACTTCCAGTGGCTGGGCTCTCTTCCCCACCCATGCCTGAACTAAGGGAGGAGGATGTCATATCTCTGGCTGCTTCTGGTTCTCATTTTAGAGATGAGGAGGAGGCAAGGTCCTCTCAAGCCTCTGGGACTGGTTCGTTTTCATCTCAGAGTGCCATTGGATAGCCCGGTGATGGTTCCACGCAGGATGTCATGTCAAGGACCGTGAAGCAGCTGCAGTTCGACCCCCTACAAGGCAAGGTATCTGACTCCAGGAGTGCATTTTTTAGGTGCGGATGGGCTTCTACTTCCTTTCTATACCTTTATCACAGGAGTACCTGAAGGAGTTGAATGCCTGTTGGCAGGACCCAAGAGCGTTGCCACATCTCTCCTCAGACTGTCGGGTGTTAGCTGCTATGCACGATTCGGTGAAGGCCAGCCTGGACCGTATGCCAGCAGTTGAACCGGCTGTCGCTTCACTGATTGTGTCACCGGATGAAGCCCTGCGATCTGAGGTCTGATGCTCGCTGACCCAATGTTGCGTTACCCTCTGGCGGTCAGGACAATTAAATAGAACAAAAGTTACGTACGTAACTACAGTTCTATGAATCCTGGATGACCACCAGAGTTTCTCTGTCATTCAGAATCCTTACTTTTGCGAGGAAATTCTGTAGGAACAGAGCCATGGATGACACCAGGCTATGTAGCTTCTGAGTGTTCATCCGGCATCACAGGTGTGACTTTGTTAGTATAATTACTCTAACTGTGCGTGTCATAAGGGAACATTTAGTGCTTTCAGCACCTCCCTCTGGTGGTCATAAGAGGTTCATAGAACCGTAGTTACATATCTAACTTTCGTTTGACTGACACCAACCAAAAGCTATGCCTCCTTAAAATCAATTAAAATCCAGGAAGCCTATATTTTGTGTTTTTCTTTTAAAACTGTCGTTGCTGATATGATTTTGTGTGCATGTATCTGTTTTCTTCCTATGTTATGCTATGTAATGTCTTTTTGCAACAAGAAAAATATTTTATAATTGCAGAGTACTTCTTTACTTGGACTTTGACCTTCACAGGCTAAATCTCTACATTTGTCACCTACCATTGTGAAAATTTTTGAAGTCGGTGGTGTTCACTACAGCATCAGTGGTCTCATTGGTGACATCACCAAACACCAACTGAAGTTTAGCGCCGCCTCTTACAGTTATATTGATATCATCAAGGTCACTAGTTAGGGACTTGAAGAGTGCTAAAAGAAGAAAGCCGTCACATGCAGTTGGAATACTGAAAATAAAACATTATTGACCAAAAAGTTTATGAGCTATCAATAAAATCTGGCCTACCTCGGCCCCCCTGGTTCATAATCAGGCTGAGATGTTTGTACACTTCATGGTAGTTCTGTAAATAACAGAATCAAGAATCAATACTAAGCAACATTGGTTTGATTGCAATGGCCTGCCTTTAAGAGGTACCTTCTCTGAGTCAGGGTAGCCAGGTTTAATAATGATGTGGATGCTGTTGACATTTTTGCAATGACCAGACAATGCAAACTGCCGAATGCTTTCTGTCAGAACTTGAACGGCTTCACTCAAAGGGTATTTTAGGAGCAAACCTGGTCCAATAATAGGGATGGCTACTGAACTGAAGCCCTTGTCTGCACAGAGGTCCAAGCATGTTTTTAACCCTTTTGCAAGAGCCTGCAAGACAAATACAAAACATTTCCTTGCATCATTAAAAACAAGTCCATCCATCTGACATATTGCCCAAGGATTGTTCCTCTAATTTCAGTTTTGAAGTCTTCCTAAAAGAAGGAGGGATCATGATTTGATGCCTAAATCATTTTAACTCATGTCTTACATAATGGAAAATTGGTGATTATAGTCCAAGCAAAGATCTGGTAACTATCAACCTGTCTTTAAGGAGGAGGCTTGTAGACAGGATGAAAAGCTAATTTTTGCTGCTTGTACCCAGATTCTTGGATTCTTCTAGGCCCCAACAAGTCCATCCATCTCCATTATGTAACCATAACACATGGATTAGACAGAGATGATCCAAGTCTTCTAACACTAGGTGGCTTTATTATGTATTGCTCCTTTAAATTAAATTGCAAATAACCCAACCTTCATTTTCAATCAAGAAATAGATATAACACATTTTGCTTTGTATTAAATGTTAACTTTTCTGTATGTTCATAAAAGCTAAAATACACAATCAGTTTATCTCTACATAATCAATATAAATCTTAATATATTACTTTACCTGCACACTCATTCCTCCAGCTCTGTCCCAAGATAGGCACTCAATGCAGAATATTTTGGAGCACCCCAGAGATGCGCTGGCATCAACCTGCAGAACATCGCCAGGGGCAGGGCCAGATAATGCTACTAATGTGTCAAACTTTGATTTGACTGTGTCTCCACCTTTCTTTAGCAAAGATTTCCCAATATTTGTTGAAGACAGGTTTTTATCATGTGTGGGGACAACCAAAACATTCACCTGTGGAAATATTTAGAGATAGACTCAATAGAAAACTAACAATAGCCTTGATGAAAATTTTGAGGAGAATGAACAGAAAAAGAACAAACCTGCTCATCCTCTAAACTGCAGATCTTGATTTCTAGATTGATATCACTGTACGCATTCAGTTCCACCATGTTGGTGCGACTCCTGGGTCTTGGTGTGATGCTACTGATGTTGCTGAGGCTTCGCTGTATGGTTGTCACTGATGGTGAGCTAACTCCTTGTTTTTCCCTGATAATCACCTGGCATGAACTTTCAACCAGCTCCTTGCTTTCTTTCCCTTCTCCTTGGAAGTATTGCAGAGCTCCAGGACCATCCAGGACTAATGTGTCAAATGTCATGCTAGCCAGAGTGACCATAAGGGCCTGCTTGGTCTCCTGAACCCGAAAACGGGGACCAGACAACAGTACACATGGATTTGGAAAATGGGTGGCTGAGAGTTTCACATCAGTCGGCTTCATGCCAATTATTCCTAAGATTTTATCAAAGCAGTCAACTAGTTCAGGACACTGCAAGCTGAGGACATCTTGAACTGATACCTGATTCGCCTGATAGTCATGGAGAAGCTCTTTAAGCTTGTTCACTTGTTCAGTGTAGCCCACCAGCTGTACTTTAACTGATGGAGTACCACTGTATCCAGGGACAAAGCTAACATCCACCCTATGCTCACCACAGTTTGCTTCATTCTTTGCTTTGATAAGAATTTCTTTGAGTTGGTCTAGATCTGGAGGTTTGGCTGCAGCACCCTGAAGATTCACACTTGATACATTTAAATCTCTCAGCAGTGTTGTCTCAGCTTCATTTAGGGCATCTGAAGACAAACTAGAAAGAAGCAGCTCTGATCCCACCTCAAAGTAAACTGGACTTCTGAGACTTTGTTGAAACTGAGTTTGATACTTGGTGATGGCATTGCTGGTGGCCATAAAGGCAATTAAATCTGCAGGAAGATTCACCTTCTTTTCTTGGATCTTCATTATCAGTTCGTTAAGTTTTGTTGATCCAGACTGTACTTGCTCTTCAGGGCCTTCTAAAAAGACCATGTTAACACTCCAGTTGATTTTTACCTCTGGGTGAAATGTGCTCATCTCTCTGTTGAAATCCTCTTCAATAAGTTTGAACTGCTTCTCCACAACTTGCTGCTCTTTACGTACTGCTACACTTTTATCTAGAACTGCAATTTTCTCCTTCACCACGTCAGCTTCCCCAACCATCACAGCATAACCACTCTCTGAGTAAACTTTTACGTCATCAGTGACAAAGAAGGGATCCTGCAGGACCTTTTTGACCTGTTTGGGCTCAAGCACATGATGGATCCTGTAGCTTTCAATGAGATTAATGAAGATCTTGTCCACTTGGAGTTCCCAGTGTTCTGCTGCACCGTCACAAGGTCCTCCAAGCCCCTTCTCTATATCTCCACTTACTACTGCCTCTTCTTCCTCAAAATCTAGCTGCATTGTGCAGTTAATTGCAGAGAGCTGCTTTTGCAGTATTTTGTAAACTTTAGGATTGTCTCTCAGGTAGAACAAGAGGAAGATGTCTGTTCTAAAAAT
>NW_015150572.1:879502-899736 GCF_000732505.1 Cyprinodon variegatus
CTATAAAGTCTTCTTTATAGTCCCCGCTCTATATAGTGATTAAGGGTTTTAGGGTTTAGGGCGGCTTGTGCAAGCTCTCGCAAGTGTTCAATAGGCATTGCCTTTCGGGAGCAGGTACAGGGTTGTGCATGTAAAATTTTTTTTAAGTGGAGATGGAGGGTCTTTTCAACAATTCTCGAAAATCCTCCACAATACCTTTAATGAAGAATTTACTATGACTTTACATGTCTCTAGGCTATTTGTTCATCTTGCACTAAGCAGTCATTAATGAGCTTAAGCAATGATTTGTTGACTGTTGTGTACAGATCAGAAGTCTGTGATTTCTAACTTAGTCATGTTACTGACAAATTATCAAATCAACAAGTGATGCCATACCTTAATACAGACTTAATGTATGCTCTGTAAAAAGTCAGCATAATCACTTTATAAATGCAAACCAGTCTGCACAGAGATCAGTAAAAGGGATATAATTACAAGTTGTAGCTTCAGGCATATCCATTGGAAAATGTGTTGCAATTCCTGGAAGTTGTTGTAGATGCTTTCTATACAGTTTATCACCAATTTCGAAAGAAAACAGACAGAACTCGAGAACTCTTTCTGCCTTTATGTAAAGCAGGAGGAGACATAGACCCAAAAACTTTAACAACAGCTGTAATTACACTGACAGGTGGGTCTTTAAATGGCTTACATGACAAGCGTGTATCAATGTGCACAAGATTTGTCTTATAAGTACAAAATGAGTGTTTTGCACATTGTAGTAGACTTTTATTGGAATCTGAAAAATCAAATAGAATTTTCTTTCCATTTAATAATCTATATTACTTGGGATGAGTCTGATACAAAATTCCTACACAATATGGTAAAGTCACTTAAATTTACTTAAAGTTAGTTTATTTCGATGCAATAAAATGAGATGTATGAATTGCTTTTGCAAGGTATCATTTTTTTTAAAAAAATCAAAACTAAAATTACTGAATAAATATTTCACCAATGAGTGGCTTAAATCTGTAAACGTTAGAAATGAAAGGGAAACTGATCTAAGCGATTAAAAAACAAAGGCAAGAAAAAAACTGACAACAGAAAACCAGGAAGTTGTTTAGCCCTGACGACAAGATACTGATTTTAGAAAGAAAAAAAAATTCACCTGCAAATTGCTTGTGGATGGCTGATCCAGGGTCTGTGGTGAACTGCTGCGACTCACGGTCAGATGTAAATCTCCACCAGGAAGAATAACTTTGTGAGTTTTTCTCTGTAAAACTCTTTCTTGATCTTAAACATGAAAAACATCATAAGTCACATATCTATATTCAGAGCTGCAAATGCTTTAAAGGACATACCTTCTTTTTCATTAAAGGTGACTTTATAGATGTTTTCTCCGACCTTTTCAATAACTTCACAATCGCCTCCCCCAGAGTCTCTTCTTTTCTGAAAGTATCTCCTGACCCTTTCCTTCTCTCTGTCTGTTAGAGGCCTAGCCTCAAAATACAGGGAATGGGAAGATTCAGCCATTTTAAACTGTTTAACCAAGAGAGCACTGTCTGTGCTTGTTCCTGTTCTGAGTAAACGATATTCACTAAAGCATTAGTTTCACTTTCACCTGTTTTTCTCCTCCTCTTCCTGAAATAGAAACCTTGACACACCCAGTCACAATCCGGTAATCGCATATCGTCTGGAGAGAAATTTCCTGGCCTGGTTTGTTGAATATTTACATTGCAATGGTAAATAAATAACACACATATTTGGTTAGCATTAAATTAGTTTTTGTTTTTTGTTTTTTTACGGCAGTTTTGACTGTTGTTCACACAAATCTACATTTCAAGCCCCACCAGACATCATAGAAGGATACAAATAAGGGATAAATGCATTTGATTATCTGTTTGAAGTGCAGGCCTTCTATCTTGGGTAAAGTCCACTGTGTCCTGGGATTTCCAGAACAGGCCAAACTTCAAAAGGGATGGGTTATGATGCGGAATTGGTGTCATGTTACAGTTCCCGCCCATAAATGTTTCACTGCTTTGTGGAATCCACCTGTTCTATTTTTGTGTGCATCAAGCTAAGTGAAAAGAATATTCAAACCAATTCTTAAAGAGTATAATAAAAAATATTTCATTTTCTAAATGAATTTATAACAAGACCACTAACATGCTGATTAGGCCAGATATCACATCAGCTGTGATTTTATACAGGAGATAATTTGGCTGTTGCTCACATATGTTATTTGCAGAGCTTACTGTCAGCTGAACACCCAGGCAAATAGCAGTTTTACCTACCTGTGTGCAGGTTTATACCCTCCTACTGGTTATGATATCATGATTTCTGTATCCAGACATTTGAAAGAGATCCCTAAAGTCCTATGATCAGGGTGTGCCATTGATGCTCCTTGCAAATGTCAAAGCAAAAGGAGCATTCTCTTCATTGACGTTCATGCTCTTTCATTCAGTTTCTCTAATCCGATCTCAATTGACCCAGGTCATAATTCTTCTTTTGAAAAAATGCCACTTAGTATGATTTTTTTCATTTATGTGTGATGTATGTGTTAAGTGTTTCTGAAGAGAATGGAATAAAACTTATGGAACAGAATTTTGTCTTTTTTAACACCTCTGTTGTGAAGCTCTTTCTGATTTTCTATCTTGACAGGTGTGCTTTATTTTTGTCTGTCTTATTTACACTTTGTACAAGCCTTTTTGTACCAATGTTCTTAAAACAATCTGTCCATCAGTTATTATGAATTAGGATAATAATGAGATTTTATGCCACAATTTCAGATACAGTAATTACATATCAACTTTTATTAGAGAAAGATATAAATAACACAAATTAACTCTCAGGACATAAAGATATAACAGAAAATAAATGATTTCACAAATCACTCACAAAAGCCTCATTTCATCTCATCTAATAAAAACAATTACAGAAAATGACAACATACTAATCAGCAGGAGGGAGAAATAAACATTAATGCCATCTCATATTTCAGTTTAGAACAATAGAAAAAAAATGATACTATAATACTATTTTTTACTTATACTTGATTAAGCCTATGTTAAAGTAGTACCATTCTTACTTAAGAACTAATTTTGGATACTCTACCCACCTCTGTTCAGGCCTTTCTTATTTAAAAAAAGCTTTCAAAGCAAGATCAGCCTCCCGTCAAGGTTGGTACAAAGAGACAAATAAAGTATTTGACACAAAAACGTGAGTTAGGTTACAAACAATCAAATGATCCACTGCATTAGTTTTATTTATTTGAAGGTAATGAGGTAGTCTGGGTAAGCTTGGTTGTCGTGAAACACAACAAACATGTTGGGGCAATCCGTTCGATCCACCAGAGTATCATAATGCTCCTGGTTATTGCGAAGCGGCGGCACCTTTATGTCACTTTGACCATGGGTGTAAAGGCCCGTCAGGACTCGGGCCACAAACATTGTTTGAGTGCCATCTGTTGCTGTCTTTGAGTAGCCCACTGAGTAGCTGGCATTTACAGCAAAGTAGGTGCCATGACCATATAGCGTTGCTGTGAATGATAACAAATTAGAAGTGTTTTTATATGGGGTAAAAGAATTAATTATTAAAGATAGTTAATTATTCAAAAAAGACATCCTAAATGACAACCTACAGAGAATAACATTAAAAAATAACTTCATAACAGGTTCATTTTTGTAGGAAAGAAGCTCTTCAAGTTTGTAACAGATGAATTAAAAATACTAAAACTGCAAACCTGGCAAGCTACATTGATAATGTTGTAGCACTCAGTTTTAGATCTACACGTGTCTAGGCTTGCTTGCTTAAAGTTGGTTTGTTACCCTTGAAATGCTCTTGCTCTTTTTTTAAAAATCAAATTGGGGATTCTGACAAAACAGATGTGACAACATATGCTAAACGCAGGTCCTCCTGTACTGCCATGTCTATGCTGCTTCGCCTCTGGACCTGACATCACTTTCTTTAGTCTCAACTAAACATTCTGCCTTAACTAAAATACTGCAACATGACTGGCCATTTCCGGTTGATGTAGAACAGAAAATAGATTTTCGTGTGTCTGTAAATGTATAAATAGTGTAAAAATTAAGCTTGACTAGTCTATAAAACTATACACTCCTATTTTAATGACAGGCTAATTGAACACCCTAAGTTAAACAAATGATCATTACCATGTCTCCCAGCAAAGCTTCTGTTGAACCCCTTGGTTTTGATCGATTGGAGACTTTCCGGGTCTGTCCCGTGGTACAGAAGCCTTTCACCTGCTCCACCTTCATTTTTGTTCTTTTCCGACATGTGTTTCTTCTGCATTTCATATGCACGGCGGAGATGAATGTTTTGCAAGCGCTCAATCTGACAAGAGAGGAAAAGGGACAATAAATGATCGATGTTGAGTCATAAACCAAAATATTAATTTTAGACATTGGGGACCAATGTCCATGCTGATATTGACTGTGATCCTTGGTGTAGGAGGATGCAGTTTGGACTCAATCACCAAAGGGAAGAGTGATCCTGCCTCCCACTGTGCTTACAGAAAAATGAATATAATCGAAGCCTCTCTTTTCTTTTGTTGTGAGGCTCACACCAGAGAGACACCATGATCGATCAAAGGGTGAGTGAGCCTAATGGTATACACAGCGTTGCCTGACGTACGAACAATTAGGCAAAAAAAATGGCATACACTGGATAAGTTATGAGCATGCTGGCACACTTCAGCCAGCGGCAGAGAAATTTTATTTTGCTTAAACTATCTCGACGTATGTCAGCATATGCTCATACCTGGTCCATACGTTACAGGTAAGTTATCTGATCGTTGACATATGTTAAATGTAAGTTACTCATAAGTCATGGCATCTAGCTTATCCAAAACCTACGCATAACTTGTGCATAAGTGATGCGTAACTTATCAAGAACTTATCTCAAATGCATATAAACACAACTATTCCAGATGTATTCCAGACAACCACTGAACATGTTTCTAACTTACAGCTACTGAATAATAGCGTGTTAGAATTGTTGATAATTAGGGCTGGGTAAAAAAAATCGATTTAATCGATTTTGAATCGATTCCTTTACATTTTTGCAAATTGATGTCTAGGGAATGATATTGATTAGTTTTATAGTGACGCACGTGACATTCACATTCAAATGAGGAGGAAAGATGCTCTCTGCATTACTTTAACCCAGGCAGCTGCAAATATAGCCAATAGGTTGACTGATGACATTAACAAATGGGGGCTGACCAGCAAACACCCTGTAGTTGTAACAGGCAATGCTGCAAACTTTGATTTTCTGTCCTAACATACAGCCAGTTGGGCATGAGTTCACAGAAAGATTTATGACAGTCTGAATACTGTTTGTTTAAACAGTTTTTTTGCGACCCTTACTGGACTTTGTATAGAGTATATCATTATTGCACAACATTAATAAAAGAGTCTTCTGAAACTGCTTATTAATAATTGCTTAAGTCTGCTATTAAATAATTTCTTCTGTATGCCTTACACAATTATTATAAATGCCTATAATTAGTAGCCATTTGTGTGTGACATAATGATGTGGCACACACTAAAATGAGAAAAAAACTCTCACCTTGAGAATGGTTTTGTTGTTGGCTGTTTTGTTGAAGTCCTGCTGGACAGTTTGGTACTCTGCAGAGAACCGATCCACCAGCACTTCTTTTAAGTTTTCATTACTAGACATATTGTCCCAGTACAGGGGAAAAGTAAAATCTAAAAAGTGTCACAGATGAAATTGATGGAAATTAGAAACACATAAGAATTAATGTTAAGCAAAGTTAATATCTATAATGATATAATCTAACCAATAACCTGGACATTTGTTCATATTGTACTAAAACACAAAGCAGAAATGCAGAAGAATGGTAAAAACAGAGCTGTCTGTAATTAAAAGGTAAAAAAGTGCTATAGTGCAGCTCATTTTTTCACTGAAAAGGTTTGTATTTAATCTTATTTGGTCTGCTAAAACTTAAATAAAGTAACCATTTAATCAATACAAATTTATTTTACTTCTTTTACCTGGCAAATTCTCAAGTCGTTTCAGCTTGGCCACCTGTCCAGTTATATTACCTATAGCCTCCATCCTTTGTAGATTCACACTCCATGTAGACCCCTGTGCATCTACTATACCTTTTGTGATGTTAGGTTTTTCCAGATTAAAATTGGCCGATTTCGGGAGTCTCTCCCATTCTCCATTTTGTCCCAGAATACACCAGGCTACACGACAGTACAGGTTGTCCTCTTCTTTGACTCTCATTTCTTTCCTAAGGGGAGTGATGGTTCGGAGCATTTGCTCCACCTGGTTGACCCCAGCCTTCATCCCACTCACTGTCAAGCCATTGCGGTCGTTCTGTACATACAAACCCTGAGTCTCTACTAGGTCCATCAAACTCTTTATGTCATTCTGGGTGAGGTCTTCCAGTTCTTGAGGAAGGAAGGTTTTTGTTGAGCTGTGAGCTTGGTACAGATTCTTCATTTTTGTTATGGCCTCATCAACATTTTTTCTTTGAAGACCCACAAAGAGGAAGGAGGACTGAAGACTGGTTGTTTTTTTAGGAAGAGGAAGGAAGCTACTGGTTTGATAAATATATCGTCTTGGAGCTGACACTGCAAATGAAGTAAAAGATGATTCGTTAAATACAGCAAGAAAACATTAAGAGACTGTTAGTACCCCAGCAGAAGGTGCCTACCTTGCCGTTCCTTGATAAGAACCTGACTGGAACTCTCAACCAGCTCCTTGCTCACTTTACCGTCTGCCTGGAAGTACTGCAGAGCTCCCGGGCCATCTAAAATCCACTTTTCTAATATCAGACTTGCTAGCCCAGACCTAAGAGCCTTATGGGCCTCCTGAACATGGCGCCGGGGACCAGAGATAACAACACATGGGTTTGGAAGATGGGAAGGTTTAACATTAGCTTTTGTTTGCTTAAACTTGATCAGTTCTTGTATTTTTTCAAAGCAGTCAACCATTTCAGGATGTTGCAGGTTCAGCACTTCTTTAGTAGAAACCTGATTCACCAGGTAATCCTGAAGAACATCTCTGAGCTTCTTCACGGTTTCAGTGTAGCCCAATAGACGTACTTTGGCCACTGTGGCTGCACCTTGGCAAGGGATGAAGCTAAAGTCCACCCTGAGCTCACTGCGGTTTAGATCTTTCTTGGCTTGTGTGAGGGTTTCTTTTATTCTGTCTATATCTGGAGGGATGGCAGCAGCACCTTGGAGCTTCTCAATTTCCACACTCAGATCCCCCACTACTGCTGCCTGAGCTTCATCAAGGTCATGAGGGTACATACTAAAGAGGGCAAAGTCCAACCCAACCTGTATGAACACAGGATTCCTGAACTGTTGTTGAAAGAGGTTCTGGTACTTACATATGGCATTGCTGGCTTTAATAAAGTTAATCAAATCCTGAGGGAGCCTGATCCTCCTCTCTAGTTCTTTAGTACTCAGTCCATCATGTCTAGCAAGACTTATCTGTGCAGCCATACTGTGACCTTGAAACATGATTGCATCTGTCTTATACAGATGTTGTTGCTTGTGTGGTGCAGATGATCTATTCTTTTAACCCAAGGCTGAACTCCTCCTCCCTGTGATGGGGCTCCTTCTAAAAATGAAACAAAACCAGAGTGTTGCCATTACCTGTTTTATTCACAGCAAACAAAACAGTTATTTATACCAAAATTATTATTTCTGATAGAAAATAAGACAGGCATCTCTTAAAAGATAAAAAATATATACTTTTTCACAGTGCTTTATTTTTTGTTTACTTTATATGCAATATTTAAATGATTTATTATAAAAATCTTATAGCAATAAAAAAAAATTTGTGAACTTCAGCAATGAGTCCTCGCTGTTATTGAAGAAGGACAACAGTGAAGACGGATGCAGGAGTTTGCCCTTCAACTGCTGGTTCAAACCTCAGCTCTGGCTTTCAGTGCCATTGTGTCCTTGTGACAGACAATTCACCAATACTGTCTACCGATGAGTGGCTGGTGGCGCCAGGGTATGGCAGCCTCGCTTCTATCTGTGAGCCCCAGGGCAGCTGTGGGTACAATGTGGCTTTCCACCATCAGTGTGTGCATGAATGGGTGAATGAATACATGCAGTGTAAACAGCTTTGGTCAAGCCTCCTGACCTAAACACTATATGAGAACAGGCTTTTTACAAAAGACTTGTTTTCATGTTTCCATAAGTTTTTTGAAAATTAATCACTAGCATAATGACCCAGCTGGGTCACTTTTAAGATTTTATATTTTTCATGATCATAAGATCAGAGCTAAATTTTGCAAGTCTATGAATCTGTTTTGGCTTACAAGTTACAGGGCATCAGAAAGTATTAACATCTCTTCATCTTTTCACATGTTCATAATGGCATCATTACTTGTACTGGATAAAACATATTTTTACACAAGATATCTTTAAATCTGAAGTCCCTTAATAGGACAGGCCTGTCCTATTTGGAGGAGGCCTCGTGGAAGGCCCTGGACACTCTGGAAGGACTATGTCTTTGAGCAGGCCTGGTGTCGCCTTGGTGTCTCCCCGGAGCAGGCTGCACAGCCTGAGTATAATCTGACATTAGTGATCGCAGATCTGGTTCCCTTTGAGCCATATTTTATAATTAATTTTGAATTAACTGAATGGAGTAGAATTTCTTATAGCAGCTAGAATGTTATGCCAAATTTCTGTTCCCTTGACTGATAACACCTGCTGACTAAATGCTATGTGTCTGTTAGATTTTAGACAGTCACTTCTAGTAGATGCTCTATTTACCTTTCCGCTACTGTGGAATTTAAGCTTAATAAACTCTCCAGAGGTGGCAAAGTGAGTCCCTTTAAAACATTAAATATTGAACTGGCAATTTAAATTTTTCGGAAATTTTCAAAACTTAAAATATTGTATTTTCATAGATGAGACCACAATGAAAATACAAAGGCTTTCTATCAAATGTTTATAAAGTGTTTTTGAAACGTGATTCTATTGCTTTTAAGGTTGTCAAGTTTGTCAAGACCACTTGAACAGTATTCATAATGTGAAAACCAGTTATGCAATCAAGAAAACATTTTAGCAGTGTTTTCTGGCAGTGATGACCTGATTTGTCTGAATATATATAAATTAAAATGAACAATTATGGATTATTTGTTTTCAATAACCCTTAAACATAAAGTAGAGTCCAAGCTAACTCCATTTTAACTTCCTTTCCTTTCAAAAAGACATATAGCAATATATATATATATATATATATATATATATATATATATATATATATATATATATATATATATATATATATATGTATCACTTGGTTATGGTGCTCCATTATGTACCACACAATTTGAGATAAAATTGAGCTAAATACACATTTTGGAATAGGGTTGTTACTTGTCAAAATAACAGAATTAAGTTGAGTTTAGTGTATAATTTTAGCCTATTTAAACAAGTTAAGGATTTTCAACCCCTTACTGATAATTTACCTTCTGTTAAATATTCAAGTCTGATAGAGTTACTGTCCTCTAGGGGGCGCTCCTTAAAAGAGAAATATTTTTCCTCTTTGGTTTCAGGTCTGCCTCAGTGCCAAAGCCAGGATGTTTAGCAACTCTTAAGCCACCAAATAAAGAGTACCATCTCAAAGTGTCACTTGCTTTTTCTCTGTCTCCCCTTATTTAGGGTCAATGTAACAGGTCTTTTTCTGTCATTAGAAAAGTTGAAAATAAACATATTTCATCAAGTAGATTAAAACTGTGATGTTTACTAAGAAAATTTATTATTTATGCAAAATGGGATAACTTAACTTCCTGTCTATTGAAGGATAATATGATCCTCCCCACCTAAGGATGATGATCATCCAACCAAGTCGTTATAAAAGCATTTTGTACAAATTACACATTACCTTCATATCAACATTATTCCTATGCTTTGTGTCAGAGATGATTTGCTTGACTCACCTCTCAAACATCTCAAGAATATGTAACCCAAACACAGTTAGCATTGGTCTGTCACTGCTGCTCTATTTTAAAACTGGTGAGAGGTTTGCTATGTTTTTAAATTTAGCTTACCAAGTTTGTCTCCTGATTTTCCAGTCCCTCCCCTCAAGTCTCTGCTGTTCCAGTTTGTCTCATTTAAATCTAGATAACAATGACTGCTAAAATTCATCTGTTTTACCAAAACTTATAAGTTCTTCTAAAATACTTTCACCATTGCCTGAGCTACACTCTGGTATACTGATCTCACATAACATATCAGGTCAGTTTCAGTTTCATTTACGACACCCAGGCATTTATTGCACTGACACTCCCAGACACACTCTTTTTTTTTTAAGGCAACATGTCTTTGCATGTTTTGTTTTTCAAAGCATTTACAAATGAAGTGAACAATATATTTTAAATTAATGTCTTATTTTCTATCATTGATGTAATGACACCATAATTTTATTTGGTAAATCAAAGGGGAATTCTTTGTAAAGCTGTGTTTATGCAATTATTCATTTTGTTTGAAAGAAGACTAATCCTGTTTTAATCTTTTGAAGTGTCTTCAAAACAGGTTTTTCTGGTAATGCACAGTACTAGGAATTTGACTTTTCTTAGACTTTCCAAATGTGTGAGACCTGCTGTTAGATATGGTTTAAAATATTGAAATTTTGCATTCTTCCACAGAATTCTTATGTTTCCTCATCTAATCTCCAATAAGCTGAAACAACTAAGCTGAAGCTTTAAATATAAAATATGATAGATTAACATACTGTATTAAACTGACATGTTGTGCTGTCATAGCAAACCACTAGATGTCACACTAAGATAACAAAAAACTGTCGCAACACAAAGACACAACAATAATAGTAGAGCTCAGGAGAGCTTATAGATGAAGTCAACAGCATCCTGGATAGCTACTGACACCTCTTAATGTTGAGCAAAACAATGAAAGCTTATAATGAAGACTTTTTTTCTAAGCATTCGAAATTATATTGTATTTCTCTTGCAATCTTCCTGGCAAGTATCTATTTGCTTGTTAACAACTATAAAAGGGAAAAGTTTAAGGCATTCTACATTCTACTCCAATATATTTCGAAGAAGCTGATACTTGCTTGTTCCTTTTGGCTCAGTTTTGTAATCCGCTGTTGTCATTCTTGTTTCTTGAATATGCAATCTCAACAGGGGAGACAGCAGAACCGTAGGACTGAATTTGGACACCAATGTTTTAAAGATTTAATGACTTTCCACAAATGTGAGAAATTCAGGGCAGACATTATTTTTAGTTGCATGTTGCATGTGGTTAGGATTTTCAGAAGGACTTGTTCTCAAATCAGAGTTATAGTTTCTTTTTGGTAATAGATTCAACCTTAAATCTTTATTCCAAAGTGTGAGGAGTTTCACACTTTGGAATAGAAAGACTTTCCTTTTTTCTTTTTGGTTTTTCTTTAAGAAATAATAATCAAAATAGCTGTTCTTATTTTTGTGGCATTTTATTTTTTCTGCTAAAAAAAAAAAAAAGAAAAAAGGATACCAGAACATCTCGCCTGTTCAGCCAGGCCAACAACTCCCCTTTCAGAGGCATAGACCAGTACTGCAGGCTAACAAATAACCCAAACGATCATCCTTAATGTCACTGTGAAACCATACTGTAATTTTGTTAAGAAACTTGGCTGCAAATGTACAATTAATATGCAGGGAGAAATGTAAAAAAAAAAGCACCCTCTAGAGTAAAAAGTATGTATACTGGACATTGTTGGTGAAATAAGGCAGGAGGGCAAGTCAGACTGAGAATAGCCTGAGAGTGAGGGAGGAGATGAGGGAGGCTAGGCCAAGAGCTAAATGAACGAATCTTGAATGATGATTGGCTCAAGAGGAGGTGCAGTCCCGACGTTGATTGGCTGAAACTTGAGAGAGGGACATTGCAGGTGGTCCAGGTGAAGCTGATAGCCATCTGCTAGATTTTTGCATCAGCTTCATTTCAACCTGGAGAGATTCATACAGAGAAAAGCTGCAATCAGAAAAGTTTGATTGACATGAATAAAATAGGTTCTTTGGCAATCGGGCCCCGGCAGAAGACTTTGATCATATGGATCTATTTTCGTTAAGGATTAAAGTAGTCTTTCCTAAAAAAAAAAAAAGGGCCCGAAGTCGAGCTTGGAGACTAGGACCTCAAGCGAGGGAGCTATGGCATAGAAATTAGAGGAGAGGCAGAGCAGCGCAGTTGATGGCACTGACAGGAGAGAGGCTGATAGAAAGAGAGCGCAGTGGGATGCACCGATAAAGACAGGGGTAGATAGAGAAAGACTAATCAAGACAAAAGGTGAAATCGGTTCACTCCGTATATCTGGATGCACCACTGATACTGAAGATGATGATAATGATGATAAAGAATATGATCAAAGCTGGTTGAGTGATAGTGTGTTGGATGAGTGTGTGTCGACGGACTGAGACCCTTTGGGCCACCAGTCAATGCTGATCGTCCTACCTAAAGGGTAAGAGAGGGTTGAGTTTCTAACAAGATGGAAAGGTGTGGACAGATGCGAGGATCGGTGAACAAGCTGTTGGAGTGATGAATATTTAAAGTAACTTTAAAAAGCAGATTCTACAAATAATATTAGAGAAAGTTGAAAAACTGAACTGCGGGATAAAAGGAGGGGCTAGGAATCGTGAACAACCATGCTAGGAAACGTACCCCTACACTCATATGAAAATGAATCGGATAAGCGGAGTGAATGACCCATAGTAAACGAAAGGGAATTCTATTCCAGCTTGAGAGTCGGCTGGACCAGCAAGCAGCCAGGGTATACAGAGAAACTCTCGAAGGACTGGTGGAATTTAATGTGGTGGAATGGAGCAGATTGTCAGGTTTATTCAATGATGATTATAAAATTAATGCATGTGCATATGGAACTATAAAAAATGAGATGCTTAACTCTGTTTACTGAGAAACTGTCATGCAACTTTGGTAGAAAACTGCTGATGTTTGTGCAAGGATAATCACAGTTATCGGGAACCGCTCTATTCTGTGATTCAATCAAGAGGAGTATTTTGTCCTATGACCCGATCAATTGCCTTGTCAGAACAACACTATTCTGTAACCCACCCCATGTGTTATGATCTGCTAATAAAAAGGCTTCTGCTGAGTAAACCCACCAGAGAGCAAATGTGACTGAACGCGGCTCTCTCCTCCTGCAGAAGCTAAAAATCCCTATTCTGTGCGGACTCAGTTTCTTTTTACTAAACCTGCAATTTTGAACGTAACACAGATCATCGCTTACAATCTCAGAAATGTCCTCTGCGTATTCCCGCAAGAATAAATATGAAGAGGTTGCGTCATTGCGATTGCTAGCATTAAACTCTACATACTTAATAACCTACAAGATGGGAAACGGAGATGCTCTGTGATGATAACTGCAATGAGGGGCTGTAGCCATACAGCCGGCTGCGATGCTCTGAGGGACTGAGGATGCAATGCACCCGCCAAGATGCACAGGCCATCATGTGCTGAGTGCATGAGGCACCCACTGTGAAGTGCTAAGGTCACAATGTGCCCATCGTGATGCGTTGAGGGCACGATGTGCAGCCATGAAGGCTCTACAGGAGGAAAAATACAGGGACTACAGAAATGAGTGTCCAGTTTTACTCACGACTAGGTTTAATAACAAAAGAGAAATAATTAACATTAGTCCATCAGTCTAAATTCACTAAGACATCAATTTAATCTATTGAAAAATGGGCCTTTTACAAAGCATCCACGTAAAAAATATGCCATTTTGTTTGAAACTGTCTTCTAATCATCAATTCACAACTTTCTGGGGTTTGACATGATAGTAGACAGAAGGCCAACAAACACCCTGTTACTTCTATACGTCACAGTCAACTTTCTCTCTGCTTTTTTATTTTTAAAGTTGTTCTAGTCTTAAATTTAGACA
This sequence comes from Cyprinodon variegatus, assembly GCF_000732505.1. Taxonomy (NCBI): domain Eukaryota; kingdom Metazoa; phylum Chordata; class Actinopteri; order Cyprinodontiformes; family Cyprinodontidae; genus Cyprinodon; species Cyprinodon variegatus. The sequence continues at coordinate 893,393 of NW_015150572.1, forward strand.
AATGTGTATCTGAATGTTTTAGGGAAGATCTATTTTAGATAGGAAAAACGGATGTAACTGCTGTAAAAGCATCAAGCTTTTTTGCTACAATTTGATTTATAAACATATTTGATGTTGTCTAAAGTAGGTTTATAAAGGATTCAGTCTCGTTTCAGATCACTTGATTTCTAAAAGCTGCATTAGCTAAAGGAAAATGTCCTAATCTTAAGCTGAAGAAGAAGTTTGCTTTGAAACAAAAAAATTGGAAAATATTTAAGCAATACATGAATGTTATCTGATTGGCAACACAATGTAGGATCTTTGCCAAAGCTTTGATTTCGGCCCACAGCTGTCGAGCATACAATAGATAACGAAATCATTCCACCTGTGGGTTGGTTTTAATACATCACTGCATGGAGAAGCTCCTTCCTTTATAGCAGGAAGGACATAAAAGGAAGAGGAAGCCCCACGTCATTCTCCGGAAGACCGGACTGGCAAAGCAGCTTTGAAAGATTGTTTACATGCTTGGGTTTAGTTGTGAAAAGAAAGAAGAAAACTGATGGAAGATAACATCTGAGGGTTAAAAAGGGTTTTTTGTTTCCCAGAACAGTAGTCAGTAGGTTTTGTTTAAATGGAAAAAAAAAAAAAAAGATAAATGCTGCAATCAGTGCATCATAATTCTGAGCTGAGTAGTTACTTGCAACACTATCAGTGAGAGCTCTGGTAGTGCAAGCTCAGCAGAGTTCTCTATCAGAACGCAGTTTAAGAGGCTCTAACAAGACCAGAGCCAGTTGCTGTTGTAAGGTGTGAGGTAATATTTGTTTGTGTTGACACTTTCACAAGGTGGATAGAGAACTACCCCCTCCAAATCTTTTAATAATGAGGACTTTTGGAGTGCAGCTAAGAAATTGTAGATTAAACAATCCAGAGAAAAGCAGGATGGGTGCTTTTTCTTTTTGGGAAAATAAAATCCCAGATGGGGTTATTGTACGATTTTGATTTAAAAGTAGTTTCTTCTTTTCATTATGATCACATTAGAGTCTGATTAAAAACAGGATGGATGACACTTCGAGCTGGAACTGGACAAAGCTATACCATTTCTTATGCATATGGCCAAGAGCAGCAGATTAGCTGGGTCAACTTTTATAAACATGGCTGATATTATGTTATGTGGGACAGCAATGAGCAATCCCTTTTTAGATCTCACTGCAAATGGAAAAAATATAATTTAACACGAGACAGCAAGAAGCAAATTGAGTCAAATGAAAAAAAAAACATCTCAACTTGTTGAGAAATAGCAGTTTCCTCTTTCTAAAGAAAATAATGGAGAAGAGAATTAAGGGAGATTGCTATGCAACATCCTTTAAACTAATTTTAAAAATCAAAATGACAAAAAAAAGCTGATGATGAAAAAAAATAACTGACCCTAGTTCACTTTTACCACTGAAGCCATCAGAGGGGTCTTGCAGGTAAAAGAACTACAACTTAATGTATTACAAGCAAAATACGTATATATTTTGTACCTGTATATTATAACCAAGAGGTTTGTATGAAATATGTAGAAAGTTTGTTGGTGGGCTCCAATTAATCAGTATGACTTTTACATATTTCCCATGTTAAGCACAATCTGGGGCCACTGCATAAAATACATGTATATATTGAAAATTAAACTTTATTTTTGGACTTTATTGCGGCTGCTGAAAATGACACAATTATAAACATGGCATTTAATAATGATCATGGATATAATATCAAAACCTACATTAGTCAGTTAAATCAGCACTGTCATAGAACAATTTGCAACATTTGCAACATACCATGGATTGCATGCCAACAGAAAAATATGGCGAGACTTCGGCTCTAACTTCAAACCAGATTGAAGGGGACCGTGAGCTTGTCGCTCTGCGACAGGAAAGAGAGTCACTAGAGCACACCCTCGATAAGGTAATGCGAAAACTCCTGTCACTGGAAGATGCACTGCTCAAATAGGAAATAGCAAATTTGATGGAAAAACATCACCAAGAAAAGGAGGACTTCAAGAAACACTATGTAACCAAATGCTGTGACTGGAACATCTTCAAGGCTGCAGCAACATATGACAACTTATTAAATTTAATGAGTATGCCATGACTGTGCCAGCCTACAGAACATAAAAAAATGCATTGAGGATGTCAGCATCAGAAAGAACATCCCCACCAAGGTAGGCCCCAGGGTCTCATAACATACCTGGGCGGGTGTATAAGGAGTGTGCAGATCAGCTGGCTGGTGTCCTTACAGACATTTTTAACACCTCGCTGGATCAATCCGTAATGCCAGCATGCTTCAAGTCTTCCACCATTATTCCAGTCCCATAGAAGCCTCAGGTCACCTCACTCAATGATTACCGGGTTGTCGCACTGACTCCAATCATGACGAAGTGCTTTGAAAGGCTGGTTAAAGAACACATTGTCTCCAGTCTGCCGCCAACATTCGACCCGTTCCAGTTTGCCCTACTGACGAAACCGCTCCACTGAGGAGGCCATCTCTGTTGCTTTGCACCTGAGCCTGGCACACCTGTAGGAGAAGAACACCCATGTGTGGATGCTGTTCCTGGACTTCATTTCAGCTTTCAACACCATCATCCCACAGCATCTGATGGGCAAACTGAAACAGCTGGGATTCAATACACCCCTCCGCAATTTGCTGCTAGACTTCCTCACCAACAGTCCTCAGTCAGTCCGGGTCGGACAGAACACCTCTGATGTCATCATCCTAAGCACAGGGTCCCCTCTGGGCTGCGTCCTGAGCCCCCTGCTGTTCACCCTGATGACACATGACTGCGTCCCCAGGTTCAACACCAATCACATCGTGCAGTTTGCAGACGTCACCACAGTGGTGGGCCTCATCAGAGACGAAAACGCCCTGGACTACAGAGAGGAGGTGGAGCAGCTAGTGGACTGGAGCAAAGATAACAGCCTGATCCTGAACGTGGAGAAGATGAAGGAGATCATCTTGGACTTCAGGAAGAACCGGCTCAACCATGCTCCACTGGTCATCAACAGCTCAGCTGTAGAGGAGGTCAATAGCACCAAATTCCTGGGAGTGCATATCACAGACACCCTCACCTGGAATGTAAACACAGCCTCACTTGTCAAAAGGGCACAGAAGCACATGTACTTCTTGTAGAGAATAAGGAGAGCCCACCTGCCCCCACTCATCCTCACCACCTTCTACAGAAGAAAAAAAATAATGTTAGAACTGTAACTATACAGTCATATGTTTACATTACTGTTTTTCATCAAAAAAAATTTTTGCCCTGCTGCTTACCTTATTAAGGCTGCACTTTAAAAAATGAAATGTTCCAGAGTGCTGTTCTTAAAAATTATTTTTTTTTGTTTACTCTTGTCTATACAAAATGACAAAATAAAATCTGTCCAAGTCTCTAAGTCTAAACATTTGAAACTTGTATAAGAGTTCTGTTTTTATTGTGTTCTGGTAACTTGAACGGTTTAACAGTTTCCTCAAATTGATTGAGTTAAAAAAAGTTGGGACAACTAAAAAATATTAATTTTTGGGGATTAAAGAAATTAGAAGGTTAAGAGATAAGAATAATAATGTTAGGAATCCAGTTTGTGTGGGTTGTGTCTTTGTGTTGTTCTCTCCCTCCACCACCAGGTTGCGCCCTGTTCTCGTTGGTCCTCCCACATACCTGCAGCTGTTTGGCTCATTACTGAGGATTATTTGAGCGGTGGACTGTCACTACCTCGATGCCAGAGTGTTTGCCAGTTTTGGGTACTCTAGCCAAGCTGTGTTTTGCTGAGTCTAACTGAGTCTTTGTTTTTCGCCGAGCCAAACCTTGTTTTTTTTTTGTCTTTGCCTTTTCGGAAGGAAGCCTTCCTGCAAGCTGGATGTTTGTCCTTCTTCCCCTGGAAGGATTGTTTGAGCCTCACACTGAGCAGGGGATTAATCTCCACAAGTTCAGTTCAAGTCCTCCTGAATTCCCAAGTGACAGTCCGCTCAATAGCTCCTCAGGATCCAACCAAGTCTAAACCTGTCCGCAGTCCAACAAGTCTCTACCTCTGGATAAACCCACACTAACTGGATTCTGGGAGAAGAGGTCTTCTCAACCAACCTGTTGAGTCCTGTTTTCTCTGTCTCTCCAGTCATCGCTCAAAGTTCCCACGGATCCTGAACTAAACACCGATACTTCCCTTCCCTCTTCCAGTTCCGGTTCACCAGCACACTGAGTTTCCTGAATCCTACCCCCGCTGTCCTTATCAATAAACCTGTTCAAACTTTTACCCTGGTTCTCTGCATGTGGGTCAGATCTTAAGAAAATCATGATAAATAAACTCGATCTTAGTTACACCTCTATCTTGGTATAAAGATTTATTTACATAAAAATGTTCTCAAACAAATGTGCTGTTTTTTTGCTGGGAACAATATAATCTCAGATAACAACTGCAAATCCACTATTACAGTCTTTTAATTATTGCTCTTCGGTTTCAAGAGAGAGAGAAGTGGCAGGCTGTTTGGTCTCTTCATGTGGTTTATTAAACTACATTCAAACACTGACATTATAATATTATAGCGATACTGAAGGATAAATATCTGTGATTGCTGTCAAGTAGACTCGTTTAATATTATTTTTCAGTTGCATGTGTTATTGGAAAAAGTCTAGGGCTTATATCAGAAAAAAAGAATTTGGTGTTTTTCATGTAAACTGCATTTATTGATCCTTGCCAGAGAGAACAGATAGAGTCTCTGCCAATGTTTTGATGAGACAAAGATTTGAACAGGGATGAGTTTCACATACAAAGTGGACCTATTTATATTACCACACACAGAACAGTTGGTGATATAACCTTGAAAAAAAGGAGTTTAGCTTCTCAGGTTGGAGTTTGTCTACAAATTGAATTTTAAAAACTCGCTTCTCGTCCCTAGCAAGAACATTAGCACCTAGAATAAGTAAAAACATTGAAGTGTTTGTGCTCAGCAGCCGACCAATTAGGGAACCTTGATTCAGATGTAAGCTTAACATATGTGAATGTTTACAGATTAACAAATCATAATTTCTGTATAGCTTATCATACACTGTACCTTACAGAGAATCCAATCATACCGGTCGATTTCAGCTGCCACAGTGGTGTTTCTTTGAACCTGTATCATTACCTGGTTTGCTCCTGCTGTGGCAACAGTATATTCTCCTTTACACCTGTTAAACCCAGTGGTATTAGAATGGGACCATCAGTAGTATCGGTATTTTTCTAAGACAATTATAACAGTCAGTCATCTTTTGTCCTGAAAGTTTAAAAAGGTCAATTCAGATATATAACAAAGGAGAAAAAAAATGTGCAGTGAATCAAACAGAGGCAATCTTTTCTTTTTTTTCTTCGTTTCAATTTAAACATTTCTTTGTATCTTTTTTTTTTTTCTTTGTTTCAATTTAAACATATCTTTGTAAGGAACCATTTTGTTGACCTCAGATTCAAGCTCTTCTTTCTTTCCCTACTTTTTTAAATTTTTTTTTTATTGGAGGGATATTTTGAAACCTAATATATGTTACAAAATCACTGCTGAGGAAATTAACCAATCATTGTATTTGGGGTGAAAAGTTGTGTGGAAATGGTTGCATGTGTGACATCCTGATCTAATAGCACACAATGTTGTACCCTGTTGGCTTATGTCTTCCCCGAATCTAGTCTCCAGTGGGTGCTGCTGCTAGATGAGGTCACGACATCAGAGCCTCCAAGGATCTCGGCTCCCAGTGTTTCTTCCCTCTCATCTGTTTCAAACTCCTGCTCGCAGATGGGATCACTCACAGCACCTCGAAAGAAAACTTTGGTTTTCTGACACTGAAGGAGTTTTCCAGCTCAGCAACAGCTTATTGCATGGGGTGGTGTGAGCTAATCTTTAAGATAATCTAGCATCCCTTTTTTGGTTATGGAAATACTATCACCTTTTTTTTTTTTGTTAACCTAAATCCACCAGGAAATGTTATCACAAATTCTTCCTCCCACCAGCTGTAAGATTTTATAACCATCACTGTTCCCAACAACCTCAATACGTTGTAACAATCAGGCTGATTTTTGCAGTTTCTGTCTTAGCCAATTAAAAGTATTGTGGAGGATTTTTGTACATTTTTTAAAAGACATATGCACAAGCCTATTTCTCCTTGAGCACGCTCTGTTTAAAAGCTTCTGTTCTAAAAGCTCATACTTAGTGTATCCGAACGTCCACCCTAATAAAGTTGGACTATGAAGTTGACTTTATAGAGAACTCAGATAACTGACCGTTTGGACAGCCCGTTGGTCACGTCACTCCTCCTCCACAGCGCCGTGCCTGCGCCATCTTTGTTATCAGTCACCGCTGTCGGGTAGCGAAAG
>NW_015150572.1:900125-925531 GCF_000732505.1 Cyprinodon variegatus
ACCACTTATTTATGTGATCCACCTGGAAATAGAAGATCGTATCTATACCTATAAATAACATGCTGCTGTCATTTTTTTGCACATATCTGGCATTGCTGCTATTTTTCACATATCCATTACTGTAAAAATGTCCACAGCTTTTAACTGATTATTTATTCTCCAGATACAGAGCATTTGTATTGTAAAAAACACTGCACAGTACAATACCTTGTTTTCTTCACACTGTCACTTATTCTGTTATCTTTAGACACTTTAACACCACAATTTCCCACATTTTGGGATAATAAAGGGATTTTCTTTGCTAAAGTTATCCTGTACATCAGATTAAAAAAATAAAAATAAAAAAGACCATAAAGGCAGTCCACATCATTCATCTCCCTTGTATGTAACATGCTGCAAAGCAGTCCGTCACAGAGACAAATTACTGATTTCTCTGAATCATATAAAAATTAGGTCTAGCTCTACGGAGGCCAGTGTTTTTGTTCCAGCATGTATAAAGAGTACAACTTAGGTTTACACAAACAGCAGCGGTAGTAAGATCTGTTTGAGCTTCACTGTGATGGAGTAATTCCCTATTTCAGAGAATAGGGGTAGTGAAAGTGCAAGAACAGGATTTTTCTTATATCAGTTCTTGAGGCATGTTTGATGACTGAGTGTATAAGACGTAAAGGGGGTGGTGTTCAAGACAAACAGGAACACTCACAGATTCACATTGAGGTGGAGAGAATCCCTGCAAAAAAGTAAATTTGTCTAATTTTTACAATTAGAGGCAAACATGAATCCTACAATCCAATGCATCGTTCTTCTGACCTGCATCACCATCTGCAACTCAGCATGTAAGTATGCTGTGCAAAGATGTTTTTTCTGTTAAACCCTGTAATTAAAAATATGTATATATAATGCAGAAAATGTTTGCTTTATTGGGAATAAACTGTATTCTGTGCAAAAGATGCTCTCTACTCATTACTTAAATTTATGAAAACTATATTGGTTGGGTTTAAATTGCCTTCTTCATTTACAGTCATTACCAATCGCTGCATGTGTTTAAATAGACTCAAACGCATAAGGCCCTCTCTCATCATGGATGTCATAGATTATAAACCTCATGAATACTGCAGCAACCATGAAGTGATGTAAGTACCTGCAAAAAGAAATATCCAATAGGATCAGAATAAACACTAAGGATGTAATTATCATTCTTTAATTACAGAGTCATCCTGAAAGATGGAGATAAGCTTTGTCTTGATCCAAACTCAAAGTTTACCAAAGCTCTCCTGCAAGCAAAAAAACGGTAAGGCAAGAAGTCCTTTTCTAAGAATACTTGTCAATTAAGTTTCACATAAAGGATTAAACATGCAATCATGTGCAGCTGCAGTAGCTGCCATGCATTGAACAGCCAGCAGGGATCATATCATCACATCTAAAGTGATAAAGTTTTATTGTATTTCTACTATCAGTAGGAGGCAGTAGTCTATTAGAGTTCTTAAAAAAATTGAATGTTGTGTGTGTGTGTGTCATTCTCACGGTTTTCAGCGTCTTAATGGCAAATACTAGTTTCCCTCTACTTTACAATTTTCCACTGTTTTTGTGAGACCATCACAGACAAATTCACTCACACATTTACTGTAGGTTCCAAGATGTGGCAAACTGTTAAAGAGCAAATTTAAATAATACCACAATTTAGGAACTAAATATCAACTCCGTACACTGCATGAATGCACTGAATGTTTGCACAACAAGTCTTCATTTACGTTTGACTAAAAGCTACTCATCAAACCTGGAAGTCTAGTTGCTAAAAGTTACACAGTGTTGCTTTAAGTTTATGGTTTTATTTTAAATTGGGGTTCACTTAATAAATGTTGACAGATTTAAAAAGTTGGTTCACATTTTTTTCTGCCAGGCTTGTTAAGAGCAGCACAACCCAATCACCACAGTCTCTTCCAGAAAAGTCAGAACCACAAGCTTGGCTCACATCGGTAAGTAACTCTTTTGAAAAAGGTTAAAAATGGTTGAAAAAGGCAAAAGAAACACTAGTATAACACCACAAGTATGGTCTATATAATGGCATCAAAAAATGCAGACAATACTTCATATGGCTTAAATGTAAAAATCATTTATTTGTTCAAGTGCTCTACTTTTTTTTCTCTTTTCATCCCTTCTTCTTCTCCTTGGACAGGATCCCACTGCCAATTGAGACTCAAAGCTCCGTGCCCAGTCAAGCTTAGGTGACTGAGTGCAGAGCGCTCTATCCGCTCAATAAACAGGTCCTGGGACTAGATTATCTGAGATCGGTGTACACTGTATTGTTTAACTAACCTTTTCAAGGTATGATTGATACTGTATTCCACCACTTTTAGCTCCTTGCATTATCTCCATTAACCCCATATTTTCACAGAAAGAAAATAATTTTCAAAATTTTCTTTAGGTCTCATTTCATTACCTAATGCAGATATTAACTAATCAAAAGCTGTATCAAATCATGCATAACCATGTACCTATTGTTTGTTAAATGTTGCTGTATCTCACAAATTATTCCTAAAATCAGATTGGTAATCCTGCACAGTGGTTTAGCTGCAAACCCCCTAATGCTATGACTGACTTTCTTGTATTGAGAATTAATTTGATTTGTAAGATGAAAATAAAATAATTTCACGTCGTCTTCATCACATGATCATGAAGTTAAGACATTATTAAGTCATTAAAAATTATTCAAAGAAAGGAACAAAACTGTTTTTTCTATGCAATACATTTTTAGATTAACCATCTGCATACACTGCATGTCTGAAAAAGGAGAGCAAAGACACTTTGGATGTGGTGTAGGAGTTTATTTCAGAGCATTTCAAAAACCATGGACCTGCTAAGATTTACATGAACAGTGGAGACTCAGGTTTATAGAGAATGGGCCAAAAAAAAAAAAAAAAAAGGAAGATACTCAAAACCCACCTGATTGCCGGCAACCATTTTATAGCATTTACAACTAATAACTCAGAATGCATGAAAATTAAACTGGTAAAATTTTTACCAATATAGACATGTTAGACATCGTTGGAAACCTTAGATTCTCCACAATTCAACCTCGAAGTTCATGTTATGGATACACCAAGCCCCAAAGGACAGTTTACACAGATATAGCAGCATGTCAAAATCTATAGATTTCAAAGCAGCATACCTTTGAAGCAGTGTGCGTTTTTTTTTTTTTTTTTTGAGGCAGGGGGGTCACCTTCCTGACAGCCTGGAGAATGAAGCTTTTTGTGAATCTGGTGGGGCGGGCAAGAGCCTGAACAGACACTCAGTCAATGACAACACATTCACGCACAAAGACTGTCTCTCTCTCTGTCTGTCTCTCTGTCTGTCTCTCTCTCTCTTTCACACACACACGCATGCAGCACATATACAATCACTCTCCAACTCCAGGGCTAGGCTGCTTCACTAAGACCACAACCAAACACAAAGCCTACATACAGGACAATTTATAAAATAGCATCTTACCTTAAGTTAGAACCGACCAAAGATGCCTCGGCTCAACTTCTTGTGGTTGCTGTCCTGGTTTCCAGGAAGAAGAGAGGCCATGTCCTGCTTTAATCCGGATTCTGACAAATAGAACTGGGTCAAATTTGTCCAGAGGAGGTCCATTGAGGTCCACAAACAGGAGTGAAGACATGCTGTCTTCACGCAATCTGTTCCACGTTGCCCGTGTTATTAAGTGCAGAAAAGCACATGGCTAATTTGCATACGCGAACAGAATTGGCTGGCTCCACTTTGCAAAATATTGAACATATTTGTGAATAAATGTTTTGAATTTTGGATATTGGACATGTTGAGCTTAAAAATATTTTAGTGACCATTGTGACAAAACATTTTATTTTAAATTTTTTGACACAATGTAAGACCCCCTTTAAATGTTGCTTTTGAGGCTTTTAGGGGGTCTCATGGGTTAATCGCGGGGGTTGAGCCCCCCATATTTCGCACTCTGCTTTGAAGGCATCCAGGAGCACCTTTATAAAACCAATATTCTATTGTTTATACTCCATTTGTCCATAACGGTCCACAGCTTAAAAGTAATGAAGAGTATTCATGATAAAAAATATTCCCCGATGAGAAAATCGCCACATAACATCTGGTCATAGCTAATGCTTAGCATCTTGGTAATAAGACTTACTTCCTCAAAAACTTGCATGCAATGTTTGGTATGTTTCTTTACATCGTCGTCTTACCTACAAGACAAAAGTGTCCGCATCTTTGTATGACTTTTTGTTTGAGTCTTGGACAGTCGCTGAGGTGTCACAAGCGCTCCTTTCCTGTCAGCCAATGACGCACTGATTATTACGCCTCATAGAGTCCTGCTGTTATTGGTTAAGACCACATGGGCTGTTTGGCTATTTAGCCAATCAAATAAGGTTTCAAACAAGGGTAGACATGGCTGCGTTGCATAAAGCAGAGCCATGTTACCGGCTTCCGTAAGAGTGAAATACACTGCTGAGACTGGATCAGTGCACACAGTTCGAAGCTGAATATTTGATATTTTTGAAGTTTGGATGCTGATTTTGTTTTATTACAAGGCAGAAAAAAACACAAAATAAAATACAGCTCATAAAAGGCACTGTGGCTTACTTTAGCTTGAAAAGCAGCAGTTTTACTACTTTTATAGACTTTTTTGTTGGACATGACAAAAGTGGACAAAAAGGTTTGCAGGTCTGGCATAATTAGGGACAGAACAAACAATATGTCTTATGATGATGTTAATCATATCACGTGTTTACTGCTGAGTAAAAACAGAATTGACTGCATGCTATACTATACAGGAATATGTCTTAAACTGTTGCTTAAGTTTGGACAAGCTTTATTCAATAAGGGTTTTAACACTGATATAACATTAGTGTTCATGTGTTCCTCAAATGCTCATTACATTACAATTACCAAGTATGAAAAAGAGTCATTTAGAGGAATCCTGATGTCTATTCACTGCTAGCTGTTTCAAAGAGGGTAAAGAATGATTAACTAAAGGTTATTGGTTCCTGATTAAGAAAATCATTTAACAAAACATTATTTGGCCAAATAATGTTTTATTCACCTCATGGATTTGCATTGTGAATTCGTCTGAAAGCATTCCAATTTCACTAAATTAGTGAAAAGCTAATTTGATCATATCCGAAATTCTTCCAGATAAGCTTGGGTTTAAAACACAAAATCCATCTTAAACTGTAATATGGTTTTCAACCATGCTTCCCTTGCTCTTTGTACATAGTAGTTTAGTTTAGTCTAGTTTTACTAGTCTTAGTTGAGAGTGTTAAACTGAAATATATTTGACTTGGAGCTGAATGATTTTTGTTAATAAAATCGTATATTATGAACAGAAGTTGTGGTGAATTTATTCCATGTATGTGCAGAAATAACTGTTTGACCATGATTAGTGCTCGAATCACTCTTTCATTTATTGTTCTAATACACAGCGATTAGGGCTTGTATTCATAAACGGTATATAACAGCCGAAATATTATCTGATTAAATAAGATATTTTACCACCCCTACAGCAATAAACATCTTAAAGTATCAGAAATATAAATTCCCAGCTGGCTGGGAATTCAAAAGAACATAAAATCAAAACATTTAATTGGCATCCCTGGTTGCTGGGCCCTATAAAATCACAGCACATTCCTCCACAACCTGTACAAATCTAGGGCCTAATAACATGTTTGCCAATGCTGTACATCCTGGTCGGAGGCTAGAAAAACTCTAACCCTCAGCAACAGTTACAAAGCGTAACCAGGAGGACACGCACAGGAGCAGACAGGATCAGGTGCAGACGGGAAGGCTCAGTGGCAGAGGGTAGCACAGGACGTGGAACCAGAACTTGAGCAGGACCTTTAAACTGGTCTCCTCCTTGGATAAAAACTGAACCTCCCTGCGTATAGAGCCAAAAACCCAGAGGACTCAGCAGGGGAGGAACAGTGGATGAGAAGGAGACGAGACAGACACAAAACCCTCTTTCCACTGGCCACCAGGATCCTGGACATGAACCTTGGAATAAACAGAACTCAACAGAATAGAACATCTAATGATCTGGCCATGATAGCTGGAACTGAGCCCAGTATAAGGGAAACTGGCAGGTGGAGGAGATGAATGATGATTAGGAGCTGCAAAGAGTTAAGCAGGTGAAGTGCATTAATAAGGAAATTGTTAAATAGTGATAATTGTAAACATGAAATGCCTCAGAGGCAGTTTATTTCCCCAGTCTTTTGGCTGAACTTAGCAAAGACCTCACAGCTATGTTTTACTGTCACCCCAGGAAAAGAGAAGGATTCAATATCTTAACGACTCTCTGAGTCAGCAAACACCCCACATATCTGGAGTCCCGAAGCTGTAATTATCACTGGTTTTCATAGGAAGGCAATGAAAAAATGTAAACTACAGTGTAAGTATTTAGTGGTTTCCCAGCTGAAAATTATGAGAACATGTTCCCAGCTACAGGAGAGTGCTAGATATCTAAACCCTAATTTTATTGCAGTATAACATTTTTATCTCACTCTCTGTTGTTGTGTGGTTAGTGGTGAACATCATGCTGAAAAGGTGCACTATAAAGGTTTTACCCCAGGAGAACCCACAAGCAATTCACCAATCTGTTTTTTATCTTTCTTACTTTCTCTTGACTGTTCTGGCAAAAGATTTAAATTGATTTATATTCAATTAACTAGATTACTCTTGCAGTTAATTACTTTCAATGAATCAGTTAACCAAGGCAAACTCGTTAAATAGATTGATTACAGACTAAAAAGTGCAGGCCTTTATTTATGTTAATTTTGATCATTTGATTGATCCTGGAAATATGGTCCTGATAGCCATTACATTGGGTGCCCGGGATTAGGGTTTGGAGAAGTTTGTCAAGAAAAATGGAAAATGTTTTGATTAAGGAAGATTTGCATTGATGGCAATGCAAACAGACAGGATCAAAATAACAGAATGACAACAATAGTTAATAAACATTTGCAATGTTAATGGTATGCAGACTACTACCTCTGAACATTGGATTACTCCACTCATTTTTCCAACTGCAGTGAAAAAAATCGTACTAGTTCAGTCAATAAGTGGCTCTAAATTAGACATATGTGCAATTGTTTCTTGTGACATTTTCTTCAGTTCGTTACTGTGATGAGTTGCTGACTTTTAAGAAATAGAAACAGTAGGTCTAGCTCTACAGAAGCCAGTGATTCTTTCCCAGCATAAGCTTAAGAATGCACATTGGATTCACTCTAACATTCCAAGGTCAGTTAACACCCTTCATGATAGGAAGTTCATTAACGGTACAGGGGAATTCCTCTTGATTCGGAGGAAAGCAGATTACAGTATGGGGGTAGTGAAACTAGAAAAGGGGTCATCAGTTTTGTTTTTTTTATCAGTTCTTAAGAATACAAATGTGACAACTGTGAGAGTATAAAGGGTGAAGATGGTGGCTGTCCACAGTCAGGCAGGAACACTCACAGAGAAAGGAGATCCTGAAGAGGAGATAGCCACAGCCAAACCTAATTTCTCTAATTATTACAATTTATGACAAACATGAATCCTTCATTTCAATGCATACTTCTTCTGGCCTGCATCACCATCACCATCTGCAACTCAAGTAAGTATATCATAAAAATGTTTTTTTCTGTTGAATATTTGGATTAAAAATCTGTGTAAAATGTTTTCTAAATGGGGCATAAACTGTTCTTAATTTATGCATAATTTTTTTCCCAAAGTACCTATGAGAAGATGCAGATGTCCAAACCCGAAACAAATACCCAAAGCAATAAACCTCACTCTAATTGCTGATGTCATACAGTATAAACCTCGTCCATACTGCAACAGATATGAAGTAATGTAAGTACCTGCAACAACAACTGACCCAAAAAATTCAGAATTAACACTGATGATTACATTATTACTATTTTATTACAGTGTCACCCTGAAAAATAAAACAAAGACATGTCTTGATCCTAAGTCAAAGTTCACCATTGCACTCCTGCAAGCAAAAGAACGGTAAGTGAAAAAAAAAGTTTTGTACAGCTATTTTTTATAGTCTTACATTGAAGAATACACAGATATTAGCTCTAGTTGCAGTATTTGTAATACACTGAACAGTTAGCAGTCCCATCATTGCATCTAAAGAAGTAAAAAAAAAAATGTCATGCTACCAACAAGAACCTAAAGAAATTATTAAATATATTTTATGGGACGATAACTGCTTTATTGATGTCAGTGTCTTACCTTATTACATAGTACATATATTAGTGTTAAAGCTGAAAACTCATGGGATACAAAATGTTAACCCATGGTCTTTTTTCTTGACAGGATGGAGGCAAATCGCAAAAAACACTCAATGAAAATAACTGCAGCAACTCCCACCTCAGGAGCAACATCATCATATTCTACCAAGATGCATTAAGGCTGCAGTATATAGTTTTTAGTGTTTTTTTTTTCTGTACTTTTATAAAACATCGCAGTTTTCTTTTTACTATAAGCAAAATATTTATTTGAGGCAATGACAGATAAGAGAATCTGCTCAGACAAAATCACAAGTTTATCTGCAAACTGTGTCTTTTAAAACAACTGTGGATTTGTATGTTGTTTTTTTTAACCCATACAAGTTGATAAATGCTGTTTAAACACTTGGTTCACATATCATTCTGTTTGTATATTTTTGAAAGATGTAAATATAATTGTCCTGCCATTGTTTAATCATATTTAAGTATTTACATATCTGGGGAAAAATAACAACAGTTCAGGTTAGGTTCAAGGGTTCCTGTGTTTAACTGAGCTATATTTGAATACTTGCTGTCAAAACGTAAGTTCATTTTTGTTATGGCTTGTTGATATAAAAAAAAAAGATAAATAAAAACCATCAAAATAATTTGTTTTATCCAGTAATTTACTTTCTTTGTGTTTCGACTAAGTGCTGCACAACTTGTTGTTTACCACATACCAAAACAGACAGCTTTTCAAGATGATGTCGTTAGGTATAAGGAAATAATCATCCAGAATTTTAGAAAAATGTTCCTTTATTAAGCTAGTGCAGTAAAGCATTTTTTTCCTCCAATGGGTGAGAGTTGACAGCCCTGTGTGCAGTATAAGTACCAAGAGCTTACCAAGGGGAACCTTATGGCAACAACAATAATGGTCTGCAGTTGGTCTATCATATAGCTCTGGGACATTGACATTGAGCTACAGTATATTGGCAAAACATTAAACACACTCAAAAAAGAAACTAAATTAGGTCCATCCCCATGGTGTCTATGCTGCAGGATTTCCGAAACCAAAATGATTTTCTTACCTGTTTTTTTTTATTCTTTTATATCAAGTTACAGTTTTACAAGAAAGGTGTCTCAAGTATCCTGTAAATGGAAGATAACAGCAGGTTGTAGGGCAAATGTTTAGGAGTGGAGACCATTACTCTTAAGATTACTGTTGAGGATCAAATGTCAACGATGACGACTTATCCTGACATCACATCCCTGCCACATACTTAAGGAGACGGCTCAATTCGAACTGGCTCTGTCCTTTAGCTTTTGGGCTTCAAATGGTAGACACAAGCATTTTTTTTTTAGCTGAAGCAAAACCCCTCTGGAGAAGAGTCTGTATTCACTCAGACTGCACCTGCCTATGATTCAGAGGAGATGAATATAGTGTCTTGTTTTCCATGCATTTTAAGCGAGATTGAACATATTGTTTTGGTAAACCTGCCTGCTTAACCAGAGGAGAATCTATCCAGTTCTGGATGACCTCGAGAACAGCTGGGCCCAAATAACAGTCAACATAGGAGCAGCCATAAGCCACCCTGCCAAAACACATTGGTTTTGAGCAGCAGCATTGAACGGTGAAAGCACGGGACCGTGACCCATTGGTCCAGCTGCAATTTGGAGCTGTGCTGCTGCAATCTCAGCTGCTGCTAAAAGCTACCCACTGCCTTAAGGGGAAACCCTCTTCTAAGGCTACTGTGAGTTACAAAATTAAGCCCTGCAAAGTTTCCTTCTGTTGTTTGCAATAGAATATCTCAAATATCTTCTAGCAATACTCTTTGGATGAGCTGACTGTGTTTCCTTGTAAGGAAACCAAGGGAAATGAATCACACTCCAGAGTGGAACCAAAACCCCTGTTTCCTCCATATCACTGAGGCAAAATTTCAACATTATTTCCCCTCTTTCATCTGATGCTTAACAAATACTCTGCTTGGGTGAAAGATAGGTAGAATAGATCATCTATACATCATGAGCTCAAAGCTACCTAATTTCCGGCCCTATGCTAGCAGCCATGCTGTGAGTCTCCTAACCCTTCTGTTCTAGCTGACCCCGAGCTAATAAAGGTACCATTTTATTTAGTGAAAGATTTATCACTCAGGTCAGATCCACCCTCTTTTGAGTAACATTTGAATGAACAGGAATCACATTTATTTGGTTGGTGATCAATAACTTTGCTGATAGCCATAGTCTAAATTATTAAATTTGTGAAGGCAATGGGATTTTAACAGGAAATCCAGCAGTCCAACCTTTATGTAAAAGACTAAGAACCCTGGTGAGTAAGAAAATTACAGTTATAATCATATAACTTATAATGAATAATTGGTTTTACCCTTGAGTATAACAGCCTATTAATTAGCTAGTTATTCAATATATTCATAATCATCTGGTAAGTTTGCACAACATTACCCACAAAACATGGTTCTTATTGTGGTTTTACATTATCGGAAAAAGACTAAGGAGAAACGTCATACAAAAGAGCCAAAGCTGAAGAATAAATTCAATACATTTTTTTGTTCTTTGGAAAACAAACTTTAAAATATTTGTTGTGAAAGATTTACGTCCAGATCATTGCTCTATGCCCTCTGCAGTCAGATTGTTGATAAGTGTGTTCACAGGGAGTGGCTTTATGTGCTTTGTCTTTTAAAGCATACAATGATTGATATTTCCCACATTAAACACAAGTGCTTGGTAGTGGTCCATCTACAACAGATTGAGTACTAAAACATTATCATTATATTTCTGTTTTAAAAATTATACATTATGGAAACCTTCAAATTTGGGATTAATATAGCAAGTGTATTAAATGCATGTTTTCTTTGTACAGAGACAGTAAGATTTGAAGTTGCTTCATCAGCTTTAAATATGAGGTATCTCTTTTGGAGTTTTAACAACTTACCCATATACTAATATATCAGATATCTGTAAGTTCATGGTGTATCTCCATCCATTCCCATGCAGAGCTGCAGAATTTGCTGCTTTTCCAAATCTGCGGTTTTACACTCTTGGGAAACAGTGGTTACCATAAGGCCAGATAAAATAACCAAGAAACGCTTTGCTCTGCTCCAACTATCACAAAAATAAGAACGGGAAGTATATGGCTGTTTCCCAGCTGTGACACAATGCAACACATTCCCACAGACAGCTGGTTTAACATAGGTTCATATAGTTTAAAATGAAAGTTTTAGGTCTCATTTTTTTTTATTAAATTATGAGTGATCAGCTGGAAGGGCAGCAGTATCACTGAGGCAGATTGACGTAAGTCAACCATTAAAGTTAAACAGAATTCAGCTCGGTTTACTGTAGCTACAAAATCCGACAGAAAATTTGATTTAGGATTTTAAATGTTAACAATGAACTAGAAATCATATTAATTTGCTGATACAATGCAGACTAAGACAACTTTTGTTGTCATTTTGTATACACAGTGTATACAAAACAAAATTTGTTTAGCACAGCTTTCCAGACAGTAAATGAATGACTACCATACCATGAAGATCTGTCATCATGCAGCAAGCCGAGATAGGGGGCAGAATTGTGTGTGTCTCATCTGTAAACTGCTTTATTTTTAAGTAAAAAAAAAGATTTAAAGATTAAATACCGATCAGAGGTTGTGGGGTAGTGTGGCAAATGCCTGCGTATGGCAATCAACTATGATAGAAAACAACAACACATGCTCAAATTATTTGAGATTTCAGTTTCAGTACAAGCCATTAATCATACATCACATACATTGTGGGGGGCTGTTCAGGGGAACGATTGACTGAAGCCAGGCGTGCCAAAGAACGCTGTTGTTAGGCGCATCCTTTTGGCAGCCAGGGGCCCCGTCATGAGGCGGTTCCTTAGGATGCTGCCTTTTATCTCTGTGGAAAGATAGGAGCCACATTGGGGAGGTAGAGGGGGAAAAAAGCATATTTGACACATTATCCTTAACAATGTACAGTTTGATAGATTTCAGTTCAATCTGAAAAACTCACATAGAGAAAAGAGACAATAAGAAGAAATTTATTGACACAATCACTTTATCTTTGGCGCTCAGACCTCGGCAGGAGACAGCACTTAATTTTGATAGATATGTATGAACAGGAGCAAAAAACTGGTGGTGGAGTGGAGTTAGATGAAGTTGGTCAGTCTGTAGACTGCTGGTTAGTGAGACGGTATGCTGAGCTTTATGGGGAGATCCAGTGGATTGTGTAAGCTAATACTAGAGCTTCACTCAGGAACCTGGAAGGTGGAAGTCCAGTTTGATCATCACAGGTTGAGAGAACCTGTTCATGATGAGCAAGCATGAAGCGACAGTGGAGAGGAAAAACTCCCGGTCGGGAAGAAACCTCTGGCAGAACCAGGCTCAACATGGCGGTCTTCTGCCGGACCGGTTGAAATGAGACGCGGAATGCATTTAGAGTCCGGAAGGAGTGACACTCTGATGGTTCAAAGCTGATTAGTTGTGTCGCAGATGGATGTAGGATGGCAAACAGTTTCTTCAGTTGAACTTCCACCTAGGCTCCATATATTGAAAAACACCTCAGCACCAGAAAAGCACACATAACACGTGACAAACATTTCAGCAGTGGGAAACCTTTGAAGGATAAATCTGAGCATCAGCTGTGTGTGTGTGTGGGTGTGTGTGTGTGTGTGTGTGTGCGTTCAACTTGTCCATGAACGCTGTCAAGAGGCCATTGTTCTTTATACAATGGAAGTTTATCAACTGGCACTAACTACAGGTGTCCACAGGTAGGGGAGGAGCCAGTAGTTCTGGGCCCTTACGCAATAACATCCAGGGGAGTTTTAATAAGGGCTAGGCTGAGATCCAAAATACACTTGTGT
Organism: Cyprinodon variegatus; assembly: GCF_000732505.1. Classification (NCBI taxonomy): domain Eukaryota; kingdom Metazoa; phylum Chordata; class Actinopteri; order Cyprinodontiformes; family Cyprinodontidae; genus Cyprinodon; species Cyprinodon variegatus. Next base: position 913,220 of record NW_015150572.1, read on the forward strand.
TTTGAGAGCAAGCTGCACAGAATTTTTTTGTCAGCCTTGAAGTCTTTTGTAGCTGGACTCCACAAGGGGCATTTAATATTCAGAATTTGTTTGGCTTTTCCGCCTTGAAGTGAGCGTGCACATCCAAGCTATTATACCATCTCACCTTTGAGTTCAAACAATTGCACCCAGCATACAGCTTAGCTCATGGTCCTGCTAGTTCACAGCCTTTGTGAGTGTGTCAACCGCTGCTGGGAGCCTGATCAATGCCCAAATTGCCAGTGGTACTTCACACACGGCTAAGCCGAAAGAGGGCTGCTGCAGACGGACTAACCTTAGCCCTGGCTACAGTTAGCCTCAGAGACCCCTTGGTTGCCACAGTCCTCTAAATGTGTTAATTACTGAAGGTTAAAAGTATAAGGCTACCTTCATACCGCAGGCCTTGATGCTCAATTCTGATTTTTTTGTGAAATCCTATTTTTTTACGTTGCCGTTCATATTTCCAAATAAATGCGACTTGTATGTGATCTCCTGTGTGAACTGCAGTCATACAACGCAAGTGTCCCGCATGCTCAGTAGAAGAACAAATTATGTCACAGGCCAGCGTGCTCCATGTTAACGGAAGTAAACATGGATGGAAGAGCCGGCGCGCATCTAGCTGTCTTTTCCAACCATAAAAACTCATTCTTTTCAATTTGTTTAAACATAAATACTACTCTCCACATCATCGTCTGCCATGTGTTTTATTTCTTGCCGCTTCTGCGTAGCAAGACGCAGAATAGTGACCTTTGTCGGGTATTAATGACGTTCAGGTCGGATGAATCCGACCTGGCTGTTCAGACACAGGTCGCATTTGAAAAGATCAGATTCGTATCAGATTCAGGACCACATAGCCAAGTGGCCTGGGTCGCATTGGAAAAAATCGGATCTGTGTTGTTCAGACTGCCATGAAAAGATCAGATTCAGGTCCTATATGGGCAAAAAAATCGGATTTGGGTCGCTTCAGGCTGCAGTGTGAACATAGCCTAATTATCTCACCTCAAATGATCTTAAAATCTACTTTTGTAGAATATGGTAACTTTTAAGTAAGACTTTTATATTAATACTGTGAGCTCTATGAGAGCTCCCCTGGAAGATGCTGCTGCTCCCGTGGTGCATGCTGGGACAGCTGTCAATCTGTACAACGCACAAGTCTGCTCTGGTGCTTGCCAGCTAAAGAAAGAGAAGCAAGAAAAACATCTGGAAACTAGATCCATTCTCTGTCATGTGAATTCAAACAAAAAAAACTGAAAGTAGGGCTATTGACATTTCACAAGCAGATGGGAACACAGAAGTACAATATCAAGTACAGAATGTTTGTCCCTCCAACACAGTATCTCATTCCTAGTCGGTTAGGACAGGCTGGGCAGGGAATATGTATGAAGGTACCTGACCCTTACTTTATGGTGTTGGTTTTTAGTGTCTCCCAGCTGCAATTTAAACAATGGTGAGATGAGTGCACACCCCCCTTAAGTCTTGCTCTTTTTTTTTGGGTCAAAAACAGCCAAATGCCAAAACACCAGGTAGCTTAGATCCTTATATTGCTGACAAAAAAGTGATCATCACAAAATTAAGCTTGTAGTCAGAACGGTTAACATCCACAGTGACTTAGATGCAGATCACCTTACACTATGAATACCTTTTTTGTTGCAGGAATAATTAGATTATTAGAATAATTATAAGATAGAGAAAAACACAATTTATGATTTCTTTAACATGTGCTATGAAGTACAAAAGAACAATTATGGAAATTATAAATAACTTTAGAAAAAAGGGTATGATCGTTTTACTTGAGATAAAGATTTACAACCCCAAGTTTATCATAATTTTCACTTTTAGATATCAAACTTGGGACTTTTCGGATTAGTAAAGTACGGACTTTAATGCTTTTGATACTTCCTGCCTACAGAGATGCTTGTATTTTAAGCTTATTCTTTTAAATAAAAATAAAATGGGCCTACCAATACTGACCGATGAATGGAGGATTTGCGTTCACCTACTCTTCAGGCATAATGAACATATTTTTGTTTCCTTTAATTTTTTATTTTCCTTTAGATGTTTTTGTTTTGAAATATCTGAAAATGCAGGGGGGGTTAAAAGGATGGACAAAAGAGTAAAATTACATTTCTAACTTAGCCTACTGGTGAGTTGTACTATTTTCAGAAGAGGTCTCCCCATGGGGTCCTTGAGAGCCCCTTTGGGGCACCGAGTTGATGGCCCCTGTCTTACAGCAACATCTTTAACAGAGGATCACCTCCAGCCACAAATTCTACATATATCCTTTTCTACTCGCACTACAGAGGGGATTGATATACAGCAATTTTCTTTTGTCTTGAATGAAGGATTGAGCAAGATAAGATGCAAAGTACTAAGATAAAAATAAATCTACATTTCAAAGCTAGTTTTGGGGAATTGCAATTTCTGCTTTCTGAGGAAACTGTTGGAAAAAGGAACTAAAGGAGCTCACTATGCTGCATCATCTGAACTGTGATTTTGAGAGAGAAATTGTTTAAACATTCTTTTTTGCTCTTTTACATCCACTTAATTAGATGAGTAATAATTGCAATCAAAGTATTTTTAAAACATAGTGGTTTGAATGAAACATTAACTGAAGGCAACAGTGGTGCCTGTGGTCATTTGAGCACTCGGGGCAGCAACCCACACACTGGAGAAGTGGCTTCAACAGATACTTAGAGAAACATCAGTCATGTCAGTCCAGAAACGTGCAGTTCTAGGGACAGCTGGACCTGATCTTTATATAGAAAAACAACGGGTGGTTGAGACAGCATTTTATAAACTGTATGTATATTATTATAATTTAAAAGGCTAATGCCCACTGAAATGCAGGTGGAAGGGAAAAAAGAAAGAAGAAACAGCAAACTCATTCCCCAGGTCTTTGTTCCCCATCTCTGATTCTTTCCCTCTCCTGCTCTATCACACTGGCTTTGCTTCCGATGCTCATGCCCACCTATGATTGTTAGAATGTGTTTAGACATTTGGGGTTCAGGTGTTGGAGAGGTGGGGGGGGGGGCACATCTCCCCTCTCCCTGGTTTCAAATACACAGAGGTACAATAGGCTACAACATTACATCTGGCAAGGGGTCTTTCAGACCTCTGTTTTCTCTGCTCCACCTGGGGATGGGGCTGGGCCCTGGGGGTTGGTCAGGGCTTGGCTGGGGTTTCTGGCTTTCCTTAGGCCCCCCAGCCATTGGTTCCCATCTTGTGGCTTCAATGTCTTGTCTGTACACTGAGATGGATGTTGAAGGATGTAGTCCCATTCTTGCGGGGGAACTGGCTGACTGGCATGGCAATACGGCAGGTGGGATATGATCACCGTGCCGAGATGCATCTCAGCTTCTGGTGTTGGTCTGCCTTGCTGCCTCCCCTGACCCTGTGCACAGCCTGGGCCTGCAGTTGGGGGGGGGGGAGTCTGGCGCATGTGCTTGGTTGGCTGGCATGCCGTACTTGGCTAAAGGATATAAGAGGAACATATGGATGCGAAGGCCTGGGCCTGGGAGGATAATATGAGTATAAGGAGTGTAAGAATATGTTAATGTCTGCCCCTGTGTGGATCTCCACTGATATTAATATATGTCCATATAGGTGTGAGGGTGGGATTGTGTGAGTGTGACTGGATGAATTTGAAGGTGTTTCTGTCTACTTGTCAGGTTGGGTGTTTGCATCCCATGCCCCATCTACTAAACATCATAATCCCCATGTATGAGCAGGGCCTGCCTCTAACCCGTTCTTGTGCTCTCCACCAGTGGCAGGTGCCTGTCTCTGCAAACACACTCATGGTTTTCTAAGGATACTACAGTGGGCGCTGTCTCATTCCTTCTGACTGCCAGGCCAGGCCATTGGCCTCCTTGCCCTGTGGGGTCCCCAATGATGATTGTTTCGCCCCTGGACCACTGACCCGTAGGCATGACCGTCCACCGTAGGAACCCATGGGCTCGCTGCTCTGGCTCTGTGGGAACTCAGCCCTATGGCCCCTGAGGTCAGGCCCTTTGGGGCTTGGCCCCTCAGCAGTTGGACTCTGGGTGCTCTCATATGCCCTGCACTGGTGAGTGCCTTTGGAAATTTGGGGCTCACGTCTCGTCTTGATCAATCCTGCGGCCATGGAGGGCAAGTCACACTGCATGTGATTTTTTCTAAAGAAGCTTTGTAAAACCTTCATACACGAAAATGCCTATGCATACATACAGTGGGAATTTTGTTCCAGGTGCTCAAAGATACACACTAATACTAAATACTAAGGTTCAGATACAGATAACTTACCCTGAATAATATTGTGTAATTACCAAAGGTTTTGTCTTCCACACAAATCAGTGTATTCTCATTATGAGTTCGTATGAAATCGTACGAAAAGTTATGCACCGTAATTTCGTACGTTTTGGACGTTTTTTTCTTCGTATGCGCATCTGACACACCATTCACGAATATAGAATATAGAATATAAATTACAATTAGCCCTAACCCTGACCCTAACCCTAAGATATAAAACAGCAAGCAATGTAGTTAGAGACATGAATAAGTGATGATTGCACTTTTCCGTCCGTCCGCGGATCTGCTTTTTTTTTCTGTCTGCCAGCGCATGCGCACTGATGTGTTTTTTTGAGGAAAAACGTCCAAAACGTACAAAATAGTGTGCATAACTTTTCGTACGATTTCATACGAACTGATAATGAGAATATTTTGCACAAATGGATATCTAAGGTATACCTGCTGCTTGTCAAGCTTTGTTTGATGTTTACTTTGGTTGACTGTGTTGTCTTTTTTTGCTGTTTTGTTTTATTTTCTCTCTTTTCATGCACTCTTTCCCCTTACATCTTATCCCCTCTTTTTTGCTCACCACCCTTTCCATATATAATTCATGAATTAATGCCTTATTTTATATTAAAAAAAAAAAAACTCACAAAAGCTGTGAAAATAGCTGGTCTAGTTCGGCACATCATATTGGTTAATATAGCAGACAGACAAGCTAACAAAATGTCCAATAAAGGAATGGTTTTAGACATACAAGGTTTCATTTAAAAAACAAACAATTCCTTGATCTAATATGAATTATGCATTACTGTAGATACAGATCAATAAAATCTTCATTGCTCCAAAGAAGCAAAAAACAAAAACATTCTTCTTTCTTCTTTGGCAATTTTGGTTTGATTTCTGACAATTTCCTCCTTTGTTACCACTGCCCAGAGGTCAAAGTAGATTCATTAATATTCAGGGTAATATTATATATAAAATAAATACAGAGAGAAACTATATAATTGCCTTTAAATGCCATGGCAATCCAGACCTAAATTTAATGAATATGCTAACTAAAATGTTGAAAATATAATACGTAGGAAACATAGAAAATGTTTTAATGACAATAGAAGGAAATATTTCCATCATATTTAAATAGATAGAAACTAGAACAATGAGAGAGAAATGTACCTTTTTATGCTTGACAGAGGATGATCAGCTACATAGTTAGCAGCAAGGCAGGAAGAGACTGGTGAGAATAAACCAGTGTGGAGCATAAAGCGCAGACTCTGAGCTGCAAAGATGCATTTCTGCTCAAGCACAGATGGAAGATCAGATCAGAGTTTGCCAGAGTTCAGCAGGCAGAACTGGATTCTGGCAAATTTTCTCCTCTGCCGCTGCTGCCATCATCCATCTGTGGTCATGCAGAATGTGTACTCCTGCACGCCAGGTGGGCAGTGTGACCAAACAAGACGCAGCTGCACGGCTGATACTGCTTAGCTTGTCTAACAGATTACAGCACAATGATTACCGCCTGCTAATTTTTATTTAGTCTCGTTTCGTTGACAAAAACTCAAACCTATGACTAGTCATGTTTTAGTCATCAAAGATCCATGTTTAGTTCGTCAGTTTTCGTTATCATCATGAAAAAAAGAAGCGTCAACTAAATAATTTCTTCATAGTTGATGAAAACTACAGTGCCGTTAGTAAGATCTAAAACAACTCATAAAAAAGAAAACTTTAAGGGTTAAAGCAAGTGAATTGAAACACTGCTACCTCAACTAGACTTTGTCAAGAAACAATCTTAACAATCAGGAGAAAGGCTGCTATCTAGAATGGTTATAATGAAATTAAAATAACCACACAAAAAAACATGAAACAAAACTTCCATTGAAATAACGTTAGAAAGAAGCATAGATATTAGCATTGTTGCTAATATCTTGCTTCTTTTCCTGTTGATGGTTTTGTTTTTGGGCTCTGGTGTTTCTGGTGTTTGCCTTCCAGCTTATTGTCAGAGTCCAGAGTCATTATGTGGTGCTGAGAGGAAGCCCTGCCATCCGACTGGGCAGATGGCAGGGAGCTTCTCTGTATGCTGTTGTGTCCTGTTCAGCTCACAGTGCCATCAGTGTCTGATCTGGGAAGAGAAACTGTAAATTTGGGAAACAGTATAGAATTGATTAAGCTCTTTGGATCATGTAAACTTTTATTGCTAAGTAGCTCTTACTAGCTAACCTCCTCAAGGCTTGCAGAAGTATTTACCTAACACCCCTAAAACACAAGATATTACCATTTTTTTCACAAAACCAAATACATTGAGTGAGTTGGTATTTAGATTTTCATACATAGCAATAACCGTTGGTAAAATAAAATGAGAGGCTAAAACCCTCAGGTAGTTAAAAGTTGAAATTTGATTGATTGTTTGTGTTACTAAAAGTTTGATTTATTTAGAGACCTCATTTTACATTCAGTCCTTAACAATTTCGCTTCTTTAGCTTCTCCATTGTCAATAACATAAGCAGGATAAAACATGCTGATCTTTATAATTGGTGTGTAGGTATTCAGTGGCCCGAATACGGAGCCTTGAGGAACCCCACATTTAATCTTTGCTCATTCAGGTTTATACGTTTTCAAATGTGTATAAGAAAATTAGATCCACCAAGGGCAACTTAAACAATTTAGCTCCTCAAAGTCCCATCCACCTTTGCACTCTACCCATCAGTATGTTATGATGATCAGCGTCATATATAGCAAAGAGGTCCAGTTACAAAAAAAAACATACAGTTCATTTCTGTTAGGATGTTTTTTTATTCTAGTGGATAATGTGTAAAAGTCAAGTAGATTCTTTTTCTTTTCATTACCCAAATAAAACAAGTCAGAGTGGAAAAAATACTAAAAAATTACATCTGCTGTGGATCATTTCCTGTTCCTAAAAAAACCTGCTACATCGAGTAAGTAACGTAGGGCAGTTCTCTAATATAAACCCTGTGAAGACTAAGGCACAGCAGAGACTGTACATACAACTTACCGGTAATAGTATAATCGCCCACGGAAGCTGTTGGTCATCTTCTACACCACCATGATTTGGTCTGATTTGTGCATGTCCATCTCTGTTTCGTTTTGCTTCACTACAAATTAGGGCAGGTCCAAACTGCAATTAACCATTATGACTGAGGGGAGGATAATGAGGGATTACATTCTTCTAGGCAGTTCTTCCCCTTGGCTGGCTTTCTGTTGAACTTAATGTCATCCAAGAATAACAAATGGATCCAGTATCTCGCTGACTCTCTGAGACAGTCAGCAGCCCAGACATCTGGTTTTCTCAAGCTGTTATCTCACTGATTATCATGGGAAGGCAATAAAAAAAAAAAAAAAGTCTAAGTATTTAGAAGTTCCCAGCTGAATTTGATTGCAACACATTCCCAGAAAGGTGCTAGATATCTTCAAACCCTCATCTTTTTGCAATGAAAGATTTCTATCTCAGTCTTCATTGTCGTGGGTTTAGTGGTAAACATTATGCTGAAAGATTCCTAATATCTCTGCTTTTAAAGCTGGAGTCTGAAAAAAAATCAAGCCAATCTTTTTTTTCCACAATACATTTTTTACACACTGTTTTCCTCAGTGCATAATGGAACAGTGAACAGTGGTACCGCAGGTAGCGCAGTTGCCTTGCAGCAAGAAGGTTCTGGGTTGGATTCCTGGCCTGGCCATGCATGTTGTCCCTGTTCATGCTTTGGTTTTCTGCAGGTACTTCGGTTTCCTCTCACAGACCAAAAACATGATTGTTAGGCTTCTCTAAATTGTGTTTGTGTGCATGTTTGCCCTGCAACAGACTGGTGACCTGTCCAAGGTGCCTTATGCCCATAGACTGCTGGAGAGGGGCACTGGAAACACTGCAACCAATCGAGTGAATCAAATCTGCACAGTAAATTAAATTTCATAGATTGGACTTACCTGGTTCAGCGGCTGGGCAAAACAAGCACATGGCATAGACATTACTTCGGGACTCTACATCTCCTAACTCTGGGTTCAAAATTACAGAATGATAAAAGTATGCAGACTACTACCTCTGAACATTGGATTACTCCACTCATCTTTCCTACTGCAGTGAACAAAATCATACTAGTTCATTCAATAAGGGGCTCTAAATTAGACATATGTGTAATTGTTTCTCATGACACTTTCCTTTATTAATTGCTGTGATGAGTTGCTGACTTTTAAGACATAGAAAGAGCAGGTCTAGCTCTACAGAAGTCAGTGATTCTTTACCAGCATAAACGTAGAGAGCACATTGAATTCACTCCAATACCAACAGCCTTACATCAGTTTACTCCCTTCATGATAGGAAGTTCATAAAAGGATGTTGGGAATTCTTCTTGATTCAGAGGAAAGCAGATTGCAGTATGGGGAAAGTGAAAGTAGAAGAGGACTCATTATTTCCTTTTTTTTTATCAGTTCTTAAGAATACATATGAAGCAACTGTGAGAGTATAAAGGGTGAAGATGGTGGCTTTCCACAGTCAGGCAGGAACACTCACAGAGAAAGGAGATCTTGATGTGAAGACAATCACACCAAAACTTAATTATAACAATTTAAGACAAACATGAATCCTTTATTTCAAAGCATCATTCTTCTGGCCTGCATCACTATCACCATCTGCGACTCAAGTAAGTATATCATAGAAAGATTTTTTGGTTTTAAATACTTGGATTAAAAACTGTGTAAAAAATATGTACCCGGTATAAGAAATGCAAGAATTTTTTTCTCAATTCTGCGTTATCTTCTTTTTTTAATTTCCCCATCATTGTTTTCCTCAGAAACTATTCTGAGATGCAGATGTCAAGGAACTCTAGTCCAAGCTGTAAAGCGTAATCTTATTGTTGATGTTAAAGAGTATAAACCTCGTCCATACTGCAAACACCATGAAGTGATGTAAGTACCGGCAAAAGCAGAAGACAAAAATGTTCAGAATTATCAAGGATGATTTAATTAATATTATTCTATTACAGAGTCGTCTTGGAAGATAAGTCTGAGAAGTGTATTATTCCTGGGACAAAGTTTGCCAAAAATCTCCTGAAAGCAAAAAAACAGTAAGTCAAAAAGTAATTTAAAAAAAAACTATTCCTCATCAAGTTTTATATATAAAAAAAAAATTAACAGGTAATTAGTTGTGGCTGCAGTTTCTGTATTACACTGAGCAGCAGTCACGTTATCATATCTAAAGGAGTAAGAAAAAAAAAATCTCCCACCAACAATAGCAAAAGCCTAAAGAAGATAGCAGCTTTATTTATGTTAGACTTTAATCTAAACATATCAGTTTTAAAATTGTGGAAAATTTTCATTGGCTACAAAATGTTTACCCGTGGTCCTTTTTCTTGACAGGTGGGAGGCACATCCCAAAACACACTCAATGAAATCCACTGCAGCAACCACCACCTCAGGAGCAACATCATCAACCATATTAGTAGCAACATCATCAATCATATCAGGAGCAACTTCATCAACCACCTCAGGAACAACATCATCAACCACATCAGGAGCAACATTATCAACCACATCAGGAGCAAAATCATCAACCATCACCAAACAGAGGCACTAAAGCTGCAGTATATAATTTTTTTTGTGTGTTTGTTGTTTTATTTTTACCTTTATAAAACATTGCTTGCACCACCAGCTACTAACATAAGATCAATTTCACACAATGACAGGTTTGAGAAATTTTGGTAAGACTGAATCAACAGTTCATCTGCAAACCGCGATTTTTAAAAGACATAGAGGTATAGAGTTGGTTTTTTTTTAACCCATAAATGTTGAGGAATGCTTTTGAAGGATCTTATTTATAAGTAAAATAACTTTGTTCTCATATCATTATTTTGATATATTTTGAAGGCTGTAAATACAATTTCCATGACATTTTTTTTATTAAATATATGTGCTTAAGTTTCTGAAAAAGACAGAGTTCCTGTGTTAAACCGAGCTGTACTTTACTGCTACTTGCTGCCAATAAAAGCAAATAAAATTTAAGTATGGGTGCTCAAGTCACTTAGTTTTTATTTTTACTTGTTTTTTTTATTCAAGTCAATAAAGGATTTTAAGTATCCTATCACATTCACAGTTTGGCTAAGATGAAGCTCATAGCATTGTCACTGTACCACAGCCTACCTCTTTGAAACAAATCTGTTTATATGTTCTTAACTATAGAGACAGCTTCCTCTGATAGGCCTAGTTAATGATTTATATAAAAACAATAGAGAGAAGACTTAGCGTCAAACTATATACCAGCGATTCTTGGGTCTCTTTATCAAACATTGAAAAATCTATGGCAAAAAATTTAAAAATGGCATAAAGATATTTCACATTTACCAAAACATGCAAAAGCACAAAAACAAGCAAATTTTCTTGATAAATCCCAACTGTGAACCAAATGTCTGTTTCTACATACTCACATTCAACCACGGATCGTCAAAGCAAAGCACCACATCATTGTCTTGTGTTTTTAAATGAGCCAGCTGATCACAGGGAAGATAGTGAATAATAAGTAAATCAAAAGTGGTAGCAGAGACTTTTATGGAACAATCATATAATGCTATCCAATATGGCAGGCAGTTTTGTGCTTTACACTGGCTGTGATATCTCAGCTTTATTGAAAAATTCACTGAATTATTTTGTTCCTAAAGTTGGTTTCAGGCCGAGAGCTAATTATTTGTTGATAACGTTTAATACTTGTGGGGACATTTGTGCTCATTGGAGTCCTTTGCAAAGAACAAATGAGTGATTAACACCCCTGTTTAATAAATTAAACAAAAACAAGCCAAATAGGATAGGCTGCACAGCAAGCTATCTATAAGATTTAATGGGGCAATGTGAGGGACTGAGCCAGCCGCCGGGCATGAAGACACAGTGGTGATTGTCAAGAAAAACTGGGTTTCATTTCCCCAAAGTAACAATAATCCAAACAAAGATTAAAGGGCCTTTAAAATAGGTCAAATGAAGAGACTAAGGGCAAAAAATATCAAGATCAAACATATCAAACTTCAAACTAAATGAACAAACAAACCTGACCTGAGACACAGTAAACAAAGGGGACTTAAATACTGGCTGATCAGACCAGACTGACACACTGAGGAAGAAGTAGGGAGAACATCTACACAACTTTAACAAAAATAACTAAATAGTTAGCTTAAGGATTAAACTTAAATGATAATCATTAAACAAAATTAACAAAATGAGCAAATCACAAAAGCAAAAGAAGATATTATGCAACATATTAAAAATATGGAGTCCATGGTCTTCCGCCATAGTGGAACTCCAGATGGTACCACCCAATCAGTCTATGGGTATGTCAGCCACATTCTCCCAGCTGACGGCACTCCCACCACACCTGAAAAGGAAGCGCAAAATATATTAAGCATTTGGCAAAATGAAATATACAAACGTTAACCATATGTGCGCGCTACAATTGGAACTAATGTCTTCTAATATTGTCAAAATAAACAAACCAATACCTTTATGCTACTGTGTGTTAAAACTTATGATGTTAAAGTGCTTCTGTGTGGGGTAACTGACCATGTGACCATCACATGCAATAATGCTGGCTACATAAGCTTATTGCTTAGATGTTTTCCAATCTTTCTATATATAGATAGTTTCCCTTGGAAATGAACATTTAAGGTCTCCTTTTTTCCAGGTGTGGAATAAACCTTGAGTCATCAGCTGGCAGGGTGCCAGTATCCCTGAGTCAGAGTGATGCATCTAAACCACAAACAGAGTTCAGCTCAGTTTACAGACAAAAACACTTGGATTTGATCCAGGATTGTAATCGTTTATGGTGAACCGGAAACCAGACTGGTTTGTTGATGTAATGCAACAACCCACCATTAGGATCTGTCATCAAGCAGCAGTAAAGATGAGAGGGAGCCAATGGGGGGTTGCATTGTGTGTTTCCCCTCTGTGAACTATTTAGCGAGAGAATGTGCGGTAGAGAAGCAGATAGCCTGTATCTACAGTGGTAATAAACTAAAACAGAAAACAAAAATTCAAGCTCAATCT
>NW_015150572.1:927086-938988 GCF_000732505.1 Cyprinodon variegatus
TGCTCTCTTTTATAGACCTTGATAGGATTTGTATTTTTGTTGATAGAGCCACAAAAAGTGGTGTATAGTTGTTAAAGGAAAGCCCTGTGTTTACACCTTGAAGCTTTCTCTCTCCTGTTCTTTTTTCCTGAAAAGAGATCACTCTGTACACACTCTTTAAATGACACTTCATAATGTATATGTATTAAATAACCATGAGACAAGACAACAGATTTTGATACAACTTGTAATCTCACTCAGATCAGAGAAGTTGCTTAGAGTGACAGAAGGCAGCTTCTTATTAACCGGGCTCTCTTCTTGGGAAGTGTCCCTGATAAACAGTTAAAGAAGCACTTTATACAACTCCAGTCTGCCACATCACATCATTACATCAGATGCGTTTGCAGGTGAGGGGACATCCACAGCTCCAGCCTTATCAAAATATTACACTTTGTTCTTAATTAAAGGACACCGCTTTCATTCCATTCCCAAATCTTTGCCGCATACAGAATGAAGATTCTAACTGTCTATATCAGAGAAACAGTCTTAATTAGATAAACTAATGGGGAAAACATCAGTTCTGACACATGACAGGCAAGTAATATTGGGCTGTAATAAACTCACACTTCATCAATGATAATTATCCTAACAGTTGCTTGTTGTAATGAAAATGATGCATAAATTTGAAAACCTCTTATGAATGTGGAGTTTGTATTTGTATTTAACCGCCCTGAACTCTTAATGACCACATTTCTTATCTGATGCTTCTCCTCCTTCCTAATTTTTGTCCTCTTCTTGTTTTTTTTTTTGCAGTTGCCAACTTCGAGGTCCTGAGTGGGCTCAGGAATAAGCCATTTCCTATATATTGTCCCAGAGCCCTGAAGAAAGTGTCCCCAGATTACCTAAACCCCACTTCCTGTTCATCCATCCCCCTTATTTTACCTTTAATCTAGAACTTTTGTGTTGTAGTCTTTGCTAGCTAGCCTAGTGTAGTAGTCCACAAGTTATCTAAATTGCTTTTTATTATGAATTCTGAGTAAACCCTTCTAACCAGGTCCAAACCAAGGCATAAGTGAATTAAGCAACTTCTTAGGGCCCAAAGAATAATTTATCTTTTTTTGTATGTATGTATAAATTGTATAACAATTTGTATAAAATTATAGTACAAAAATACAATTTCATTATAAAATTATGTAGTTTTTACTTTAGCATGTTTATTCATGTAGAAATAATGTGAAAATTATTATATCTGTTCTTGTATTCATTTCATTTTTATTTATTACAGCCATTTTATTTGTTTATCTTTCCCCTCCAGCTTATCTTTACACGTTGCATTTGAACCAACAAATATGAACCATGTGAAACTTTACTATAAATAAACTTCATACAAGGTTTTATTTATCAATTTTAGCATGCGCATAGAAGACTGTAAATAGGACTGTCAGAGCTGCAATGAGTTTAACATAGGTTTGTGAATATTCTTATGATCAGAATTTTAATTAATGTAATGGATATCATTGGTAGAAAACGTAGTACCCCAATATCTAATTTTACTCAAGGCCCCGTGGAGGCTTGGACCGTCAATGGATCTAACACAGAACTATACTTCGCTCTAAACCAGGTTTCCTTTTTTAAAGATTTTAGAAATCATATATATTTTCCTTCTTCCTCAATGTTCATGTGCACTTTTGCATTGCATGAATTATTGAATTCTACAGATAATTTTGTTTATTGAATGTATATTTCTGTCTGTATGTCTGCCTTGTTAAACATAAATCCTCAACTTCATGTAACTACGAAATCAAATGCATGTGTTTTAACACTAAATGCCTGTTTGCAATGCAGGATTAGTGCCAAAAATATATTTCCGACCTGCACTGTGACGACTGAGAGAGTTATAGTCAATCTAACCAGTAGATGCTGCTCTGATAGTTTCAACCTGATACCAGCAGCAAGGTAACTGCCTTGGGGGCAACTGAGTTTCGACACAAAAAGCCTGTTTGTGACGCATAGAAAGCTGTCACGTCTTGATGAGAAAAGGTACTGAGGAAGTGAAAGTGTTAAAGATAATAACGACGTTTTTTTTTTTCCGTTCAGTTCCTAAGAAGTCTTACTTGGCAAGTGATCAAATAAAGTGTATAAAAGGTGAGGCTCATGGCGCTTCACAGTCAGACAGCCTCAGCAGTGAAGAACATTTCACATCAAGAGGAGCTGCACCACTGCATGATAAACTCTACTAATAATAACCACACAACAAGGATGAATTCTGCGATCCAGTTCATCGTTCTTCTGGCCTGCATCTCCATATGCACCTCAGCAAGTAAGTGAGGTTTTGAATTAATATTATTATTTCATGAATATATCCATTCTTAATATATTCCATCATTGTTCCCCCAGGCATTAAGAACTGCCACTGTGTGAAGACAGTCGAAGCAGTGAGGCCCAAACTCATCGCTCATGTCAGAGAGCATAAACCACGTCCATACTGCAGCAAACATGAAGTAATGTAAGTATCTGTAGAAACAAAAAAAGTATTAGATAGACTTACTATAGCATCAGTTATAGGTTGTTTGAATTAACCTGTTTTTTTCATCTCCTGCAGTGTCATTCTGAAGGATAAAAGCAAGCTCTGCCTTGACCCAGACTCAGAATTCACTAAAAGAGTTCTGGAAACAAAAAACAAGTAAGTTTCTATTTTTATATTCTTTTCATATCAGTAATAAATCAACACAATACAATAAGAGTTCATGTTTTATTGGTTTTAATAGCATGGAAGTGTCATTAGGAGGATCTGTAAATCAGGAATAAACGCTAATCAGCAAAGAGGCAAAAAAACAGGGAGATCTGAGTAAAAAAGCAGATTTTTTCATGCATGACATTTGCAGTGCTTACCTCAACAGTTAAGACGCTTTTTATTATTTTATTGTTATAAAAATTATATAAATAGTAGCACAATTAAAAAAATGTATACATTCCATCATGCAACCTAATATATATTTATGTGAATATTAAGTCTCAACGTTTTAATCTTGTTTTAAATGTGTTTAATATTTTTACAACTCCTTAACTTACTGGTGTGGTAAATTTACCCTAAATTGTTTTCTTTACAGATCGAGCACAAAATCCACCTAAATGCACACAATCAATCCAAAATCAACCATCAGAGGAGAAACAACTTCTGCAACCAGCATCACTATAACATGCTTTACAGCTTGCAGATTGCATGCAAGGTTGGAGCTGCTGTGCAAGTTCTTCCTGTCTGCACAAACAGCATAGAGCTGTAATGAAGTCATTGCAAACTGTGTTTGCAAAATCTGGGAATTCCTTGTTTGATATGTGATGTGATGTGATATAATAAGGTCAATAATATGGTCAATAAGTTGAATTCAGGTATTTAGATTATTTATGACTCGTTGCTTTTTGGGTTTGTAGTTATTTTATTTACTTTTTTAAGGATTTGAAGGAGTTAAACATATTTATTAATTATTGGGATATGTGTTGATATTTTGTTATTAGATTCATACATAAATGTTCATTGCAACTGCCTGTTGTGTGGCATGATGTCATTGATGAAAACATGATTTATATTAAACCACAATTAATACTACTACTAAAGATGTAGCCTGACTTTTTATTTATTCCCTTTTGTGTGGCATTTTGAAATCAGCTATTTTTAAGAAGAATCACAACAAACTAAACTCTGCCGCATGAATTGTAACCCACACCATAAGAACCGATCCAAGTACATCATTAAAAGATTTACTTATATAATGTATTTATATATTGCCAAATCACAGGAAACACCTAGAGACACTGTTTGTAAAAAGACAATTTGGCATAAATCCATCAAGAAAATCTTTCAAATATAAACACATCATAAAATTAAATTCAAATCCAACTCATCTCAACTCAAACTTTATTTATAAAGCACATTTAAAACAACCGGGGTTGACCAAAGCCCTGTACAAGGATCACAGTTAAGGAACATAAGATAAAAACTGAAGTCTAAAATACATAAACATATTACAAAAGAAAAATTGAATGGAGATAAAATATAATAGGATAAATGTTTCAATTAAAATACATTTCAAAATAAAATACATTTTTGCCAAATGTCGATTTAGACTTGATTGAAAGCCGGGGAAAACAAGTGTGCTTTTAGAGAGGATTTAAAAACCTCAAAGGAGCCTGCCGATTGAATATGCCAAGGCAAGTTATTCCAGAGTCTCGGTGCCGCAGCCATAAAGGCACGATCACCTTTGGTTTTAAGTCTGATTTTAGGCATGACCAGTAGCAACTGATCAGAGGATCTCAGTGTTCTGGCCGGGGCATGGATTTGGTGAGGCTCAGTCAAATACTGGGGGGCTAGACCATTAAGAGCTTTAAAAACAAACAAAATTTTTTTAAATCTATCCTAAAACAACCAGGAGCCAGTGCAATGAGGCTTTAACAGGTAATATGTGGTCACGTTTACGTGTGCCAGTAAGGAGACGGGCAGTTGAATTTGACGGGCAGCTGAAAGTGAGAAGTCCAAGCCATCATATAAAGAATTACAGTAATTCAATCTTGTATTAATAAAAGCATGGATTACAGTCTCCAGATCTGTGTGTGGCAGGTACCCTTTCACTTTTGATCAAATTCTTAACTGGTAAAAGCTGTTTTTACGACCGAACTTACCTGGCGATCAAATTTCAACCTGTCATCAAATATTACACCAAGATTTTTTACTGATGATCGAATGTTAGGTGTAAGAGGGCCCAAGGGGCCAGGAGGAAAACTGCTGGACTAAAACCAAACAGTATAGAGGTCTTACATTTCAATCAGATTCAGAAAGTTTGAGGTCATCCATGATTTAACATTGTTTAAGCAGTCAGGAAAAGACTGTATGGGGTTGTTGGATTTTGTTGCCAAAAGAAAGTAGATCCAGGGCAAATATAGTTCAGTAGAGCTCTAATGATAATGCAAATCAAAATCTGTTTATTATTTTCGTGCTTGGAGACCAAGAAGTGCAGTCGAAACAGGTAACTCCTTAGTAGCCTGGCTGTTACCAAAAGGCCTCTTCTCTCAATGCTCCTGAAATTCTGCCAAATTTGGTATATTATTAAAAATGAAACATAAAAAATTTTATTGAGGTAAATCAAGCTGATTGCATTAAGACCATGTGTGCAGGAATCTCTCCTCCTCCTGAGCACATGTGCATCACTGTATGTCATTACTTGCACCAAATCACTGCATCTGAAGCAATCCCTCATAAATGACCATGAATGTAGCAACAGTAGACAGTTCATCGTATTAAATAATTTCCTTTGCAGTACTCTATCAGTTTGGACATGCATGTAGTTGTAGTTAAGAAAAAAGTTAAAATTAATGGCAGAAATTAAAAAAAGACTGTATAACAGTCTGAAACAGTCACTTCCCTCTGGCAGGAGGCTGCGGTCCATCAAGACCAAAACCTCACGCCACAGGAACAGTTTCTTCCCATCCGCTGCCAGCCTTATGAACAAGGCCCAGAGACCCCCAAGACACTGATACTGCCTCTCTCCCTCCCCTGTTCAGGACCTAGAAGCTACACTAACAAAGCCTCCAGACCACCTTCGTTACATATATGTACTATATGTATATAGAACATAGCTATATACTATATATTGTATATATCATATTGTACACTTATATAACTATAGATCCTGTTTCCTGAGTGTATTACTAATTTGCCTGCACTATCAACATCAAAATAAGTTCCTCTTAAGTGCAAAACTACTTGGCAATAAAACTGATTCTGATTGTGAAAAGAGCGTGGAGAATAGCTTCAGAAGCCATATGTCTGGTTTCTGTGCAACTTGTTAGGAATCCAGTTTGTGTGGATTGTTCTGTGCTTGTCTCTCCCACCACCACCAGGTGGCGCCCTGTCCTCATTAGTCCTCCTGCCCACCTGCGGCTCATTGCTTCATCACCGGGGAGTATTTGAGCCGTTGACTGCCACTACCTCGACACCAGAGTGTTTGCCAGTTTTGGGTACTTTTGGGCACCATAAGTGATTAGCTGAGTCTAACCTGTGCTTTGTTTCTCTGAGACTAATTGTGGGTTTTTTTTGTCTTTGCCTTTTGGCAGGAAGCCTTCGCGCTGACTGGAAGTTTTGGCCTTCTCCCCCAGGAAGGATATTTTGTGTTCACAATGAGCTGGGCAAAAAGTTCACTCCGTTAAAGTACTCATACTCCTCAGGGTCCACTCCACCAACCCGTCTGCCCTCCAACGAGTTGCTCTCCCTCTGGAAAACTCACACAATCTGGATTCAAGGCTTTAACTGAGATCCCCTCCTACGTGAGTCCCTTTTTCCTCCATGCCCAAGAACTCTATTCAGTTTCTGAGTTCAAGATTCCACCTCCTGTTATCCTCATCAACAAACCTGAAAGAAACTTTCCCTTGGTTTTCTGAGTGATTTTCTGCATGTGGGTCAGATCCCTTAAAAGCATCATTACACAACTATGACATATAACCATCGCACCCTTCTGATTTATAAAATGCTCTATACTATCTTACATGTTAAACATATAGTTTAGGTAGCAGATACCAAAAAAAAAAAACATATTTAACAAAACAATACCTATGATTAAAGACTAGGGGGAAAAAAGGCTGAGGCAGTGCTAAAGTAACCACAATGACAGATGTCATGTTCCTGAAAGACATGCCAAAACATATTAGAGAAAGATCAAAATAAACAAGTAACACATTTACAAGCAGCAAGATTTTATGTTAAATTTGGGAAATTTTCATGTAGAATTTGTATATTAGAATAAATCCGAACCCAAGTTCCCTCTTAGAAATGTTATTGAGCCCCTTCAAAGGGCACATTCTCATTTTAACATCCTCCTCAGTAGATGTCTGCATTTTGGTCCAAAAGCCCATCTTGATGATGTCTAAGTGTTGGCTGACTGAAATAAATTATTTGAATCCCTACAAACTCCACAGAGTAAAAACATCAGGGTACTTGAGTGAGGGGAGTGTTGGCCTACCCGGTTTGATTCCAACAGCCTGTACTCTGGGTTCTTGAGCAAGACCCTTAATCCCTGATTGCTCACCGGGCCTCCCCACGATGGCCGCCCACTGCTCCCCAAGGGAATGGGTTAAATGCAGAGGTAAATTTCTCCAATGTGAGCTCAATAAAGTTCAGTTATTACTATGTTTGCTGCCACTGTCTGCTTTATTTCCCTTGTTTTCCTACTAAATCCCTCAGTTTAGGAGCTCAGATACTCCTAAAGTGTTAGATATATCAAGTTCTACAAACCATGAAATGAATGAAATCAATCCTTTGAAATTCTTCAAAAGCAGTATAAAACAGCCTACTACAGGGAAAAGGAACTTACTCATACTCTGTCTTATGATCAACTGACCATTAAAATCCGGAATGATGATGAACTTTTAATGAAGAACTCACAAGAAAACCACATTGACCATGAGACCAGTATCAGGGATCTGGCATCATCACTAAGTTGTTGCATAATTATGAAGGGTTCCTTCAAGGACAAAGGACATGTTGAAACAAACCTAAAACTATTAGAGGTCACAACCATGATATTTGGAGCAACTAGAGAAATAGTTTGAGTTTTGCAATAGATCTATTGTGCTAACACCTTCAAAGATGATGACTCAGTAGGTCACTTAAGCAAGCGAGTAGCTCTTGATTCACAAGAAGATAACAGATTTCACTGAAGCGGTAGTGAAAATGGAAGAACATGAGTAATTTAAATTTTTATCATTTCTTAAGAAAACAAAAGTGCCAGCTTTAAAATAATATAAGGTAAAGCTGGTGCTGCTCCAAAGTCAGACAGGAACAGTGGAGAAACTTCACACTGAGGAGGAGAAAATAATTGCAACAAACACAAATTTCTCTCATTTTCACTATTTGAGACAAAAATGAATCCTGCAATCCAATGCATTTTCTTCTGGCTTGCACCACCTACCCCTGCATAAGCCAGATTGACGTGTGTAGTTCAGTTCAAATCCTACATAGTATCAAAGTGGGAAAGCTGTTCATAAAAAGATGGGACATTCAATCCAACGCTTCAAGCTCCTTGAGTACCTGCCTCCCATGTCGACTTTTAAGGCAATCACAGCAGCAGCAGAAGCTAGATTTGTCTCACAATTATTGGAGTTAACTGACATATCAAAGTCTTAACAAATCTGGACGGGAGGAACATCATTCCCATCCACCAAGGCAAAAATTGCATCCTTTTCCTGTTTTTTCAAATAGAAATAGTGGGTATTCCAGCTGAAAATGTCGCAGCCATCATTGTTTTGCGCCTCTCGCTGACGTCATACACGTCCCTGCATTTGATTGGTCCGAAACTTTTCTCTATCGGGGCTAACGTATTTGTTGGAATCTGGTAATATGTATTTTTAAGAGTTTGTAAATTAAAGAATAAAGGTAATGCATCACCATACGCAACTCAGCAAGTAATTCTATTGCCCAAAGATTTAATCCATAAAAGAATGTAATCAAATCATATTAATATTAACAGAAAATAAAAATACAATTTCTCCTCCCACGTATGAGGTCCAGATGTGTTAAGATAGCAAAAACAATTGAACCTTTCTCATCAATGATGTCAAAGTGAATAAGTGAAGGGGAGTGTGGCCTAGTGGTTAGGGCTAGGAAGACTAGAGCGCGGATCCAGGAGGAAAAAGGGTCCTAGTGTTCTTGCGCACCTTGCTCTTCTAGCTGGTCCATCTTCACGAGTCGTTTTCCACAATGGCGGTCATACAAACAAAACAAGCCGCTAAGTAACCAAACAGGTAATCTGCATAGAGTAACGCAGATGTAGATTTGACCAATCCGAGGCTTCCATCAGTGGCCTCCTGTCTGTGGCACTGTCTGCAGTCACCTACAATTTCGGAGAGACAATTTACCATTGTCTGCGGAAGGGGTGGGGCCACATTTGCATTCACTGCGGCACGCACACAGAAGACCTGGTTTTTGAGGATAAATCAGCCTTAAACCAGGGGCTCTGTCAGGAATTTGGGGCCCCATGAAAGACTTTGAAAAAAATCTCTTGGTGAAAATGTACTAGCACTTAACTGATGGTAACCCTCCGAAGACTAAGGTGTTTTCCTTTTGCTTGGTCTAGTTGTGTAAATGTAAATTCTCAGCTATGTGAGTTTTATGGCTTAGTTGCTTGGCCTCTGTGTAAGTTACAGACACATGATGGGCTCATCAATAATGATGAATTAATCCTGGCTTAATTTTCTAGATAAAACAAAACAAAACTAAATAGAAAAAAAAAAAACCTTGCAGTGATTTGCAGATACACAAGAGTACCTGGCAGGCCGGCATTATCAATGTGATTCCACTCAGACCTTGAGAAGGATTCACTAAGTAGTTGCTACCAGCAACTAGTAATCTTATTTTACTTACTGTAACAGATTATTAATCTATGGCAAGGAAATCAAACCACACGTGCTCAGAAAAAAGAACATGCATTGGTGTTTGATGTTTTGGAGACCCTCTATTTTTGCATGTAACATGTTAAACATGTGCTTGAGGAGTGGTTTATGTATGAATCTGTATTAAGCTGCTCGTAGAAGCATCTTTTTTTTCCAGCTTTTTATCCCCTTGGGGAGCAAGGGTGTTTGCTCAAGCAGCCAGAGTGGCAGTCCATGGAAGTGAGGCTTGAACTCAGAACCTCTGGATTCCAAGCGCAATGCCCCGACCAATAGGCTGCCACTTCCCGAAAGTTTTTATAGCATGTGTGCCTTTTTGGCAGATTCCCAAAGCCATAGAAAACTATTCTAATCCTTTTCATAAGTTTCTCATACAAGTGAATGTTCTCAGTATTAAAGTTTTCTGCTGGGGCAAGAGCACCAAAAAAAACCATGCCAGTACAGCGAATAATTTGCTTATGGACTTTATGACAATTGAGAAGAGTAACTGACTTCTTAGATTCATATAAACACAGATTTAGCTCTGTAGATAGTCTCTGCACCAGCATAAATTCGGAGTACACATTGGCTTCATCCCAACTTCAACAGCACTAAGATCAGTTTGGGCCACTAAGGATTCACCCACTTCAGGACAGGAAGTCAGTAAAAGGAAGTGGGGCACTCCTCTTGATTCAGAAGTTGAATGTATTATAAGCATAAGGGTAGTGAAAGAAACTGAATCTATTTTTTCATCTGTTCTTAAGAAGACACCAGTGGCAAGTTCCCACAGTCAGACATAAACACTCAGAAAGAGGAGAATCACAACAAAAAACAAACAGTACAAGTGTAAATGTTGTTCTCTGAAGAATTTATGTGTTATAATATATTCTCACACTTCTGATGCTTCTTTGAGTCTGTCAGGCTCTTTGATAAATAAAAACCCTTGAGTCCTGATCAAAACCAAAACCTATGATGGAAGTGAATTTGTATCACATAACTGCATTTCTTTCCAGAACACGGTAAATGGATCATAATGATTTTATTTTATGTTTTCAGCAGCACAGAACCCAAGACTTAAACAAACATCGTGACACAGTGGTTAACGTTCACGACCCATGTATGGAGGCCTTAGCTCTTGATGCGGTTGACCTAGGTTTTGAATCTGACCTGTGGTCCTTTGCTGCATGTCTCCTCCGCTCTCATACCCCCTTTCCTGACAGCCTACTGTTGAAAAAAAAAAGCCATTCGTTCAGTAAAAAAAAATAAATAAATAAATCAGTATGCAATTTCTTATTGACAATGGCAGCCACAGCTCACATTTACTAAAGGGAAATGGTCCTGGCAGACTGTATAGCATACTGTATAAAGACTTGTATACTGTATATTATACTTGTATACTGTATATTATACAGTAAGTATACAAGTCTTTATACTTATCAGAAATAATGAATTAAAATATGTTTTTTTTTTTACATAGAAGTGTTTATAATCATCCAACAAAAATGGCAACTTCATTTATTCAGAGAGACCCCAAATTCAACACAGTGGTAGGTTATTTTCCTCACATGGAAGAAACATGAGGACATTCCCTGCTGGTTTCCACCCCCTGACAGCTTCCCTGGGATATTCATGCAAGTTTGAAACTGAATAATTACGATTTTCTGTCAAAACGAAATGATGAAAACAAATCTTAAAGCAATACACCATCAAAGTCTGATCCCCCCCCATTGCAATATCCTAAAATGGACTGATCTGTCTCATCACTGCATTTCAATTCAATTCAAAATATCTCCATGATCCCAGAGACAAAAAAATGTGTCTTTGTAACTGCTTACCAATAATGTATTTATTTGATATATTGCGGCACTATCATTGTACAAGTTTGCCTTTTAGATTAACATCAAGAGAATGAAGAAAGTCCACAACATTGCTATCTGCCATTTGAAGTTGCATTGTTGATAAACACAATTGCAGGAATGAGTCCTACATATGTGTTTCGCCTTTCTGAAGAATGTTAAAACTATGTATGTGTTGTGTATGGAGCAGTGGTTAGTGTGCACGAGGGTCGAATCTGACCTGTGATCCTTTGATGCATGTCTCTCCCCCTCTCCCTTTCCTGTCAGCCCAATGTACAAAAAAACAAGCCATTAGCGCTGTAAAAGCCTAAAAAATATATGGATATGTCCCATGTGCATTGATAGCAGGCCAACTACAACAGACTGAGTCATAAACTTTTAGAAACACTGTGGTAAAACCACTGCAGTGAGGGGCCCTTATGTTCTCAGTGTCCCATGAGAGGCAGATAACAGCTTGTTAAAGTTAATTATCTTTGATTCACAGCACATCTTAGAAAATGTGGGATTCTGGCTAAACAGGAACTTTTTTTGTCTATAAGGTTGTAAGGTTGGGTCAAATAAGCCTTGGCATCCATCTGTTCCCTTTCAGACATTTGTAAAATGTATATTCTGGTATGTATATATATATATATATATATATATATATATATATA
>NW_015150572.1:939090-940449 GCF_000732505.1 Cyprinodon variegatus
TATATATATATAAAAGCTCATAATGTTTCTCCATCTATTCTCTTGCAGCAGCTGCAGAATTCACTGCTGTTCCCTAATCCCTGCTCTCACACTTATGAGAAACACCAGTTCACAATAGCTGGGGGAAAAATAAATTCGATGGTCTACTCCAACTTCTTTCGCAACAAGACTGAGATTGGGAATCATTTGACTGTTTTCCAGCTGGGACACATTTCAACACATTCACAATGAGAAAGTGTGACATGTCGTGAAATGAAAGTTCCACGTCTCGTTGCTTTTAAGTTGTTGAGTAAATTATGAGGAATCAGCTGGCAGGGCGCCAGTATCCCTGAGGCAGAGTGACGCATTACTCAAACTTTAAACAGAGTTCAGCTCGGATTATCTGCCAAATCTGACAGAGACTTGGATTAGATCCAAGATTCTAAATGTTTATGATGAACGAGAAAAGATATTGATTTGCAGATACAATGCAACTATACTATGAAGATTTATCATCATGCAGCAGTAAAGAGGAGAGGGAATGGCATCCTGAATTCAACTTTATTGTTATTACACTGTCACGAGTACAAAGCAATGGAATTCACTGTCCTCATTTAACTGTGCGGCGCCCAGGAAGCAGTATAGGATCTGGCTCAGGGATTGAGGCTTGAACTCAAAACCTCCAAGCGCAAAGCCCTAACCACTGGGCCACCACTCCCCTGATAATTGAGCCACGACATTCAACCCATCCCCTTGGGGATCAGTAGGCTGCCATTGTGCGGCGCCTGGGGAGAAATCTGCGATTAAGGGTTTTGCTCCGAGATCCAGAGTGGAAGCACTAAGGATCGAACCGGATACTTAGAACCTTCTCAGAGCACAAGCACACTGCTCTAACCACTAGGCCAACACTGTCCTATCTTAAGCTTTGGTAGTTTTAATTTAAAAAAAGATTAAAAACCTAAATACTCTTTAGAGACTGTAGTGTAGCAAACGCTTGCTTCTGTAGTGACGTTGAACTAGGACAGAAGACAAAAATTCCAACTCAAACTACTTTATTTAAATTTCATGCTCTCTTAACTGTGATATAATTTTGGTTTTAGTTAAAAGATGATTGTTTGGTGTAGGGAAAATGAAGCATGGCCTTTAAAAGTTCTAAACTGAAATCTGAAATGTGGACTTTGCTTTTATCTTTAACCCTTCTGAACTTTGATTACAAAAACATTTTTTATTTGGTGACTCCTCTTTTCTCAGAAAGTTACATTTTGTTAAATTGCAAATATATTGCTGTTAAGGTAAAGCTAACACGGGAATTTGTTGCCACATCAGCTCGCCACGTTTAATTGGCTGGCAGAGAGAAGAATGCCACTGAAACACTCTAAG
>NW_015150572.1:942053-943260 GCF_000732505.1 Cyprinodon variegatus
TAATTGAGGCAGGGAAGGAAGAGGGCAGGTTGAGAGGAATTACTAATTAGGGAGGAGCAAACAGGCCAGATCATGACAACAACGAATGTTGTGGATCCCTCTCTGACCAATGCACTCCTTAAGCTTAAAAGCCATGAATAAATAGTATAAAGGGAGGCAGTTGTTCGCACAGATTTTTTTAGAGGGATCTTGAAGATCATATTTAATTTTCCTTTTTCCTCCGTGGTTATGTGCAACAATTGCATGTATTATTGAATTCTACACATAATTTTGATTGTTAAATGTAGATTTATGTCTTGTTTGCTTCATTTAAAATAATAACTGTTAAGCACACTACTAAAAAATATATATATTTCCAACCTGCACTGCGACGATTAAGAGATCTGTTGCCAGCAGATGCAGATCTATATCTTATATCAGCAGCAAGGAAACTGCCTTGATAGCAACTGAGTTTCGACACAGTTCTGATGTGCAGGATGTGTCTCCTCGAGATTCAGGAGAAAAGGTGCTGGGCCAGTGAAAGTCGGGAAAATAGGATTCTTTTTTTTTTCCTTTCAAGTCCCAAAAAAGCCTAACTGGCAAAGGAACAAAAAAAAAAGAAGGGAAAAAAAAAAAAGCTCATGGTGCTTCACAGTCAGACAGCCTCAGCAGTGAAGAACACTTCACATCAAGAGGAGCCTCATCACTGCTAGATAAACTCTAAAAAAAAGTCACCATTCGCCACAAGGATGAATTCTGCGATCCAGTTCATCGTTCTTCTGGCCTGCATCACCATCTGCACCTCTGCAAGTAAGTGCTCTGCAAGCATTTTCTTTAAGTATCAAACCAATCATAAATTTAATTTTGAATTAATATGATGCATTTATTTCATGAATATATCCATTCTTAATATATTCCATCATTGTTCCCCCAGGCATTAAGAAATGCCAGTGTGTGAAGACAGACAAAGCAGTGAGGCCCAAACTCATCGCTCATGTCAGAGAGTATAAACCACGTCCATACTGCAACGAACATGAAGTAATGTAAGTATCTGTAGAAACAAAAAAAGTATTAGATAGACTTACTATAGCATCAGTTATAGGTTGTTTGAATTAACCTGTTTTTTTTATCTCCTGCAGTGTCATTCTGAAGGATAAAAGCAAGCTCTGCCTTGACCCAGACTCAGAATTCACTAAAAGAGTTCTGGAAACATTAAACAGGTAAGTTT
>NW_015150572.1:944860-947122 GCF_000732505.1 Cyprinodon variegatus
CACAAGCACACTGCTCTAACCACTAGGCCAACACTGTCCTATCTTAAGCTTTGGTAGTTTTAATTTACAAAAAAATTAAAAACCTAAATACTCTTTAGAGGCTGTAGTGTAGCAAACGCTTACTTCTGTAGTGACGTTGAACTAGGACAGAAGACAAAAATTCAAGCTCAAACTATTTTATTTAAATTTCATGCTCTCTTAACTGTGATAGAATTTTGGTTTTAGTTAAAAGATGATTGTTTGGCGTAGGGAAAACAAAGCATGGCCTTTAAAAGTTCTAAATTGAAATCTGAAATGTGGAGTTTGCTTGTATCTTTAACCCTTCTGAACTTTGATTACAACTGCATTTCTTATTTGGTGACTCTCTTTAACATTTTGTTAAATTGCAACTATATTGCTGTTAAAGTAAAGCTAACATGATAATTTGTTGCCACATCAGCTCCCCAGGTTTAATTGGTTGGCAGAGAGAAGAATGCCACTGAAACACTCTAAGTTACCTCATATAATTTAAAGATATACTGTGTGCACGTCTTAGTCTGTTCCCACAATAGACACCATGATCAACCTGGACCTTCTTTATTATCACAAGGCTCCTGGACTCAGATGGAGTTTGTTATCCTTCCTGGTCTGCAGCTGGAACCAGCACTTAAAGTGCATGCCTAATTACTTTCAAGGTCAAAGCTACCCCGTACACTGCAAACACACTCACAAGTTCAACAATTCCTCACAACAATAGTATAATTTAAAAGTTTTATATAAGGCTTTGTAAAACACAGTCATGATTATATATTTGTGATACATCCTTATAATTGATTGATTGTCTTTACTGATCTAACAGTGGAAGAATGTACTCCTTACATCAGCTCAAATAGTCAAAGGAGAAGAATAAGCTGACAAAGGAAGAAAAATGTGCATGGAATATAAGCTCAAATATCTTCCACATTGCCCAACCCTATAATGCTTTAATCTGTTTTTTAACCATTCCATTGTAAAGCAGGATAAGGATCTTTCTTTTTTCAAGTCTTCTGCTTTAGTAAGCTTTCTTTGGCCCTCTTGATGAAAAGCATACTTTCACTGTAGGGGTGTTTTCAGGCTGATGTGAGGGATGACTACATTTATGTTCTGGCCTCATCTGACCAGAGTACATTCTCCTTCTTCTTGTGTGTCCTGCATGGTTTGCTGTAAAGTTTAAACACTTTCTTTCAACGGCTGTTTTCATCTTCACAATAAAATCTAGATTTATGGATTGCACTGGTCCTTTTAATAGATTCTCCAACAAATGTTCTGGATCCCTCTCTGACCAATGCACTCCTTAAGCTTAAAAGCCATGAATAAATAGTATATAGGAAGGCAGTTGTTTGCACAGAATTTTTTTAGAGGGATCTGATTGTGAATTATTTTGAAGATCATTTTAAATTTTCTTTTTTCCTCTGTGGTTATGTGCAACAATTGCATGTATTATTGAATTCTACACATAATTTTGATTGTTAAATGTAGATTTATGTCTTGTTTGCTTCATTTAAAATAATAACTGTTAAGCACACTACTATAAAATATATATATATTTCCAACCTGCACTGCGACGATTAAGAGATCTGTTGCCAGCAGATGCAGATCTATATCTGATATCAGCAGCAAGGAAACTGCCTTGAGGGCAACTGAGTTTCGACACGGTTGTGACGTGCAGGATGTGTCTCCTCGAGATTCAGGAGAAAGGGTGCTGGGCCAGTGAAAGTCGGGAAATTAGGATTTTCTTTTTTTTTCTTTTCAGTTCCTAAGAAGTCTTACTTGGCAAGTGATCAAATAAACGTGAGTGTATAAAAGGTGAGGCTCATGGTGCTTCACAGTCAGACAGCCTCAGCAGTGAAAAACACTTCACATCAAGAGGAGCCTCATCACTGCTAGATAAACTCTACAAGGATGAATTCTGCGATCCAGTTCATCGTTCTTCTGGCCTGCATCACCATCTGCACCTCTGCAAGTAAGTGCTCTGCAAGCATTTTCCTTAAGTATCAAACCAATCATTAATTTTTAATTTTGAAATAATATGATGCATTTATTTCATGAATATATCCATTCTTAATATATTCCATCATTGTTCCCCCAGGCATTACGAAATGCCACTGTGTGAAGACAGTCGAAGCAGTGAGGCCCAAACTCATCGCTCATGTCAGAGAGCATAAACCACGTCCATACTGCAACGAACATGAAGTAATGTAAGTGTCTGTAGAAACAAAAAAAGTATTAGATAGACTTACTATA
>NW_015150572.1:948129-966630 GCF_000732505.1 Cyprinodon variegatus
GCACACTGTGTTAGTTGTTTTTTTTTTATGTGATATGATTAGTTGGTAGTTAAATTCATGAATGTTTTTTGATATTTATGAGGAACCTGTTTTGATTTTCAAAGAATTAATTTTAATTCTTAGAAAGAATTAATCTTGTAATCTTTATTACAATATCTGTTATTTTGCTTTTTAAGTTCCACCTTAAATGTACACTACTGCTTATGAGATAAAATGAATGTATGTAAAATATAATTTATACTAAACCACATTTAATAAAACTAAAAAGTGTATGTATGTATGTAAAATATAATTTATACTAAACCACATTTAATAAAACTAAATAACGTATATTTTCTTTTTTTGTATTTTGGGATTACCTTTTCTTCAGAGGCATCACAACAAGATCAAGCTTCCCTGTGTAAACTATAAACCACACCATAAGAACTTACTGATTCTTTACTAAGTTTTTTAAATTACTAAACAGTCCATTTAAATAAAAAAATATTCATATATTGCCAATTCACAACAAATGCAGCATAGGAGAAGTTTACAACACAAAATGTATACAAATTTTATCCAGGATCATAAAATTCTGTGTAAATTCAGTTTGGAGAAATCAAATTTCTTCCATATAGTTTGGTTCAGCACTGATGAGGCAAATCAAATGTATTTGATTGTTTTCTGCCAATCTAAAGACATTATTAAATAAAAACAAAAAACCGACAGACTTGTTGTGATTTAACGGGCTAGCTTAGTTCTTAAGCAAGTTAACAGTAAAAATGATATAGAAAGATAAACGAAACAACACAAACATGATTAAATGCTTTCAATAGACCCGTATAAGAGGAAATAAAGAGGCTCAAAAGTACAGAGCTGAGTGTTGATTTATTTACATTTTAAGACAACCAGATCCAGTTTATATATGAAATACTAAGTCAATTCAGTCCAATTAAACAGACAGATCCAGAGTTAAGTATATACATAATCACTATATTAATTATGCCCAACTCTGACATATTTATGTCCACCCGAGGAGGGGTGGTAAATACGTATTTAATCAGATAATATTCAGACTGTCATATATTGTTTGTGAACACAAGTCCTACTGGCTCTGTGTTAGAACAACAAATGAAAGTGTGAATCGAACTCAAATCATGTCCAAACAGATAACTCTGGATGTATCTGGAATAAATTCACCATAACTTCTGTTCAAAATATCAGTTTATTAACCATAAATAATTCAGCTCCTTGTAAAGCATGTTACAGTTAAAACATCTTTACTAAACTAGTGAAACTCAATGAACTAAGCTACTTAGTACAAAGAAGAAAAAAAAATTGGTTGACTAGAATCAATAAAATTATGCAAATAACATTAAACTCTAGCATGGATTATATGTTTGAGAAGCAAATTTTATCTGGAATAACTTTGAATGTGAACAAATTAACATTTAGCTAATGTAGAGCAGTTGGAATGTGTTCAAACTAATTCACAATGCAAATCCAAGAGGTAAATAAAAAAAAAAAATAAAAAAAACAATTATCCATCTATCTGCTTCCACTTCAGCAGAGGAGATGATGCCATGGTGATCTCCAGCAGTCTATAGGTGAGGTATAACCTCTACAGGTCCACAGTCTGTCGCAGGGCTACACAGAGGCATACAAAGACACACAACCATACACACACTCACACCTAACGAAAATTTAGAGAAACCAATTAACCTAACAGGTTAGATTTGTTAACCTACAGTAACAGTCATGTTTTTGGACTGTGTGAGGAAGCAAGAGTACCCAGAAAGATGTGATGCATGCACAAAGAGAACATGCAAACTCCATGCAGAAAGACCCCAGGTTGGAAATCGAACCCTGAAGCTTCTTTCTGCAAGGCAACGGTGCTACCCACTGCTACACCATGCAGCCCCTTGGAAAATAATGGTTTATTAAATTATTTGCTTAAACAGATATCAGTAATCTTTAGTTTATTGATTCTGAGGACTTCCATTTAATGAATTTTGGTCATAATTTGTAATCCAAATGTAATGAGCATATGAGAAAACACATGAACATTAATGTTATAATAGTGTTTAAACCCTTAGTGAAGTAAAGACCACTTTAGCTTTATAAACAACAGATCAAAACATGTCAGCATGGCGTACCATACGGTTCAACCTGTTAGCGTGTCTTTACCTAAAAGTTAACACATGAAATTATCCTAAATCATCAAAGAAACAAATTAGGTGGCTAGAAACTCTCACTGGCTTGTGTGTCAGACCTTCAACCTCTGTATCCCTGTTTGGAAAGCTTGAGTTTTTCTCCAGCATTTAGCAGACGGCCACACATCAGGGGTTACACACCTCCAGCCTCTTCTAGGCATCTAAATGTCCTGAAACTCAGAGAGAAATGTTGCAAACAGCCCAGTTTGCAGCAATATGGTTCTGAGGGGGGTTGGGGGGATGCATGACCTGTGGGGGTGTCTTGGAAGTTTGGGGGCTGCATTAGGGAGGTTGTAGAAGCTGAAGAGTCCAAACTGCAGGCAAATTATCCTCCTAACCCCATGGTATACAAATTGGTTCTCAGTGTCCACAATGATTATCAAGGTTTATTGCACAATATGAAAAGTCATCTTTAAATGACAATGCAACTTCATACATGTCAATCACATTTGACTTCTGCATGAGACTAAAAGGTTTTGCATTGCCTCATTTTTTAAACATGAAAGTAGACAGCAGGTATCAAATTACTTTTATTTGACAGGGCATTAATCAAGACAGTGAAATGTGTGGGAAGAAAGCAGGCAGAAAGCTAATGCTACCAATACTCTCTAATGTGATTGTGTTCCTGGAAACAGAACAACTTTTCCAATCTTCTTAGGGACAGCAACAGGTCATACTTTTCATTCCAGCTGAATATAACATTGGATTTTGACAGTTCTCGTTTATAATTTGATGGCAAAAAATGTAGCTGAATCCAATTGTTTGGAGTGGGAGATGTATACAAGAAATTAAAAGAAGCATACCACAGAACTCTGATGAGGGATATCTTGTTATTGGTGTGATTGTTAAGGACATAAAACTTAAAAACATCTCTGTCCTAAAAAGAAAATGATTTGTTCTATTAAAAATTAGGCTGACCAACTGGAGACCAGCTCATTTTCTTAAAATTTTTTCATGCATTTTATTTATGTAGCAATCCACCTAATTATAAGATTTGATCAAAGTTATTCTTCGCTCAACAGATCCTAAAGCATTAAGCCACAGAGTTCAGACATCAGCAGCTCACTGATGAAGGAAACCGATATTTCCCCTAAAAATACTGCAAGGAAATTAGTGCTTTCATACAAACCTCTGCTCCATAACTGGAAAAAAAACGAATAATATTATTCGTATTATTATAACAATAATAAAAGAAAACAAAAATAATCTTTTTTTAAAGTTTGTGTTTTCATTTGTATTTTTAAATAATCCCAGGTGAATTCAGCAATTTGCTTAAATTGGTTGTTTATCAAGTCGCCAGACATTAAAATCACACCATCAGCTATTGCAGTCAAAAATATTACTGTTAGGGTCTCTGGGGTTTCACTGTTTTTCTGGTGTGAGTGCGCTTCCTGTCACAGAGAGGATCTTTGCTGGTGGCTGGGTCGACCGGTGCTGCTGCACAACTGACAATATTTCTCAATCAAGATGACTAGACTGTATATAAGGAGGCGAGAGATCATCTCTCTTCATCGGGGTGATTACCCCTGATGGTACTCCAACCAAAGACCTAAACCAGGAATATCTTCCTAGTTGAAGTGTCTCCTGTGAATTTTTTTAATGAGACTTTCTTATTGCTCCAGTCAACCAGTGAAACTCAGTCTTCATCATCTGCTTTCCTGCTCTACAGCTTGACGTCTCTTGGAGGTACCAACGCTCTTGGATCTCGCTCACATTCTCGTGGACCACTGGGGTCCAGTTTTCAAAGCCAGCTGAATCAAACTCCTAAAGATCCTGGCTAGCCCCCCTACATTTCTAAGTAGGGAAATCAATCAGTTGTCATCAACCAACTCCTTCCTGATCAGCCTGTTTTCTCCAACCAAAAAGTTCTACCGGCATCCGGCAGTTCTCCACTTCCAGATTCATGTTTTGTAAATCAAGAATCGTTTAAAAAAAAATAAAAAATTCACGGGTTACCCACGTAACTTTGCATGTGGGTGAGGAAACCCAACATCATAGCTATGGAAAATGATTAGGATAAAAATGTCTGTCTGGATAGTGTAGAGCACATAATAATGGTTGGATGTTGTTGCAATGTGTGGCTGGTTAAATAAACAAAAGGAGAAGGCAAACATTATAGCCCCATTTACAATACTTTTTTGAAATCATGCCGAGATCGGTCTGAGTATGGTAACGGAGATAACTGTTGGGTGTAAATAGCACGCCCAACAGAACCGGACCGCACCGGACACAACCAAACCGCGCTAACATGATACTAGGTTATTATTAGGGCTCAGCGTGGTTCAGTTCTGGCTCAGTTCTCAGATAACAAAGAGTGCATGACTAGACCGCGTCATCTCCTTACAATCAGGCTCCATTATCATGAATTCTCTGCAGTGTGATGAACTCAACATCTGTCGTTGTTCCCTGCATCTGTAAGCCCTGATTAGACTCTTGTTTGTCGTATCCACTTCCCAAAAGATGACTCTGTCAAATAATTCACCAAAGGCTGCTTTCATCGCATGGCTCTCCGCAAACAACAAAATATCACAATTATAACCAAACTTCCTGAATGTTAAGGGCGCCACCATGTTGGTTTGCTTTTTTTCTTCTAGAGAGCTGTAGTACCATAGATCGTCACTAGGAGGCGAGGAACCACGCTAGCGTGATATGTAAACGGTGGTAAGGAACCATGCTCGGCAAGGTTAACTGACCCAAGCTCGGTCCGACCTCGGCACGGATCGGTTTCAGAGGGGTAGTGTAAATGGGCCTTATATCTACTGCTAAAGTTATCATACTGGAGCAGTTTTTAATCACAACCCATTTCTTCTTTTAAAAAAACAAACCCCTAAAGCTGCAAATAAGTCAAAGTCTTAAAATCATGTATGGTCCCTACTTCACACCCACTTAACTCTAACGACATCTAATGCCTATAGCTATTTGTTGAGTTTCTGTAGACTCATTCCTTTGATGAGGACCAGCCTGCAGAAAATTTCTGTTGTCTATGTGGGAAGAAATAATTTGATGAGTAATTTTTTCCATGACTGAAAGACAGTTGGAGCCTCACCTGAGCAGCAGAAAGGAAAAGGCTGATTTCGCAACCTTAACAAACCGGTTTCCCTCAGATTATTGTCAGAGAAGTGGGCAAAGAATGTCAACATATTAAATTTTAGCTTTACTTTTTCCAAAGCAGATGACTGTCTTGGATGAATCATTTTCATCATTTATGTTTTTGATCTTGCATATCAGACAGATTCATCAGATTAACTAAGGTTTAGTGCATTAACCCTATGCTGTAATATGGAAAGCACAATGGTATTTTATTTTTCAAGAGTATAAATTTTCCTGAGTCATCCTGTAATACATCATTTAATTCCTTGCGGTCATGTGTTGTTCTGTATTTTATTTACGGAGCCAGTTCCTCTTTATGACCCAAACGCCTGCTGAAATACACGTGCCTGTTATCATGAGTGAGCGGAGCTTCTGATATAAAATAATCAATGACCACAACAGCTGGATGTGGTTTCACTCTGTCTGTTTTCGGTCTCGAGACAAACGTTCCTATAAGTTATCAGTTGAAAATATATAAACAGAAATTAAGAATAATCAGAACCTTTCTAAGCTTTAAATAGCCGTAGTGAGAGATGTGGTCAGAAATATCAATTAAATGCTAAAATTTAAAAGATTATATGCAGTTTTAAAAAACACAAACATGTCTGTGTTATATTAAATAACGCTTTCATTTATATTCATAGATCTTCCAGCTTCTTTCATAATTCTACAGGTTTTATGCAGAAGAGATGCCCCACAGCATGAGGCTGCCACTACCATGTTTAACAGAGGGGATTTAATATTCAGGGGATATTCAGTTTAATCCTTAAACCTGATAATTTCAGCATTGTACTCTGCATAACAAAAGGAACATAAACAAGTGGGCGGTAATATGTCCCATGCCTAAAAATCACCTCTGGCTGCGCAGAATTTGAAAAGTCATGTCTTAAGGAAGCAGGACAGAAATCCATGTGACACAGGATCTGATAGATGCATCATTCTTCTGTTTCAGTTCAAGACTGTTTTCTTTTCTGTTCATCAAACCTTATTTTCTGTTTTATAGTTTGTTTGTTTTTTTTATCCAGTTACAGAAATACAATCAACTTGTATCTTTATTGTTAGTGAATTGCAGTTTGTTTTTTACCCCTTTAATATTCAGTGTATGTCACTCAGAGACATAATGTCAGCGAGCAGAACGAAGCATGGCTACGCATAACTGCTGCATTTTATTTCATTTTTGTTAGTGTTTTATTTCTTCTTCATTCATACCTAAAAAATCTGAAAATCGAAACTATTTGACCTTTAGCTGTGGTTAATAAATATAACCCTGTATTTACAAGCCTTTTTTAATGGCAGCTGTGTAGGCTTGTCACTAAGCTGGTTGAGCCTGTTTAAAATGGATGTTGTTTCTGAAGGATGAACAGTTTCCAACTGAAAACCTTTGAACAGCAATAGGGAGTAGTTAGGAAATAATTACCTTATGGAAAGAGACTGACTAAACACATCCAGCCCTTTTCTCTTTATACCATATTATAAACTAATTAGTATAGTTTCAATTCCTTAGGATCTCTAAGACATTAGTTTCTCCCAATGTTCCCCATGCAAATATTATTTGATGATGATTTTGTTCATTCTTTTTTTTTATTTGGATTTTGATTCATATGCTTTTATCTTGCTGTTTTTGATAGGCTTGTACTGTTGTTGCTGAAAAGAGAACAGGCCTCAGCAGCCTATTTGGTGTCATTCTCTTTAATTTTCACAATCACTCCAGTGATTTGAGTTAAGGAGCCTTTTTATGGCTCTTTGATTTATTGGTCAGAGCTAAGAAACAAACAGCATCCTCTGAAGAAATTAAAATTAAAGAAAATTTTAAGAAATACTTTAAAATGCTTAAAAAACACCTCAAAATATAATAAGAACATGTGAGGCCTTGAAAGATCATTGTAAATCAGAGGGAAAGGGGCAGCTGACTGAAAGATGTTGAAGTCAATTGCTCTTTTTACAGTCATTTGCATTCACTCTGCTGGCATCATCTTTACCAACAAGAGTTCAATACTCCATAACAACAGGAGTTTACTTAGAGGATCATAGAGGATGATGGGCCCCAAACACAGATCAGAACCATTTCTAAAATGTTTAAAATCTGTTATAAACAAAATTATGTAAGACAGTAAATCATAAAATAAGAATTTAACTAACAGGCAATAATTAACTAAATAAATATTTATGGGTACTGAAAGTTAATTAGAATTTGTTGAGAGAGATTAAACAAAGGTATGATCGGACCGCTGCAACTCATCTGAAGCCTGGGTTTCTCGCTTTTTAAAAGGACAATTAAGGATTTTTTTTTCAAAGAACACACTTTAAAGCATTAAAAGTTCATATTTCAAGGAAGAAAAAATTTTATACTTCAACTTTATAAACCGTTTCACTCTTTTCCTTAAAATCAAAAAATACTAAGAAACTTTAGGTTGTTTGAGTTGGAAACATATATATATATATATATATATATATATATATATATATATATATTAACATTTTATTTGGAATATATTTGAGGAACCCTTCAACTGTTGAGTTTTTATTTTTTTTATTTACAGAGCAGTCAATGATAGTTTACATGAGGGTTTTTTTTTTTCAAAACTGGTGCATCACCAGTAATCCTAAGTAAGACAATATAGTGTAAACCAAGTAATCTTTACTTAAACTTTTATAATATTTTTGCTTTTTCAGATATATTTTATATCAGGCATTAAATCTGAGAATTACTTTAAAAGTCACAAGAGTTTGTTTTCCACTTTCATCTCGGCCCTCTTAGATTTATCAGCTTGAGCTAATACCGAATCCAACAGCATTGTCAGCTTCTACTGAAGGTGGGATGATTAATGTTTACCATGTTTTAGGTTCATCTTACATAAAAAATCCTGAGTTAACCCTTTAAATGTGAGTGTAACTATAATAACTATAATAACTCAGGTTATGTAAAAACTAACCTAAAAGAGACAGATAATTGTAGCCTAAAGTCCCAAATATTCGGCTGCAATAAAAAATAGAGAAGCTAACTGAGGCACAGGGTTGATGGAGTTTACCGTACAAGTTGTGAAATATTGGAAGAAACCCCAAGCACAAGAAAAAAATAAAACACCCTCCAGCATCAACAGCACTTCAGTTTCATACAGTGGTAGCAAAAAAAAACAAGATGTTTTTACAAAACTGCACCTTATGATCATTTGAAATCTGACGTGGGGCAAATAGAGTCAAGTTCTTCCCCAGATCCATGACAAGCAGATTAGAGTAGAGGAGCAGCAGCCCGTTTGGCATCATAAACATTAACAATCTGTCTGACTCATTTCTGCACCCGTTGGCCGCAGGCACGCTGTGTCTTAACCTCAGCAGGGCCTTCAGTCGTTCTCTGAACTCCCCCCTTCGTCCCATGACTCCCTACTGCTGCACATGTGAACGAACCAAAGTGAAACCACACACATACACCATTCTGGGTATTGCTCTAATTTCAAGATGAGCACATGACCACTATTAGTATAAATATTCCAGTACTGAGGAAGGGTTTGCAGTAGAAATAGTTTATCTGTTTGTCTTTGGCAGAGAACCCAATAAGCATCCGGTGAGACAAGATGAAGCTCTGTATGCTGTTTGTGCTCGGAATCCTGGTGGCAATCACTGACGGTAAGAGCTACAAACTCAATGATGTAACATCTAGAATTAGGACGACTTTGGGGGAAACCAAGGAGCTGGATCTGTCTGGTTGATTTAGGGGGTCTAAATTTATGACTACATGAAGAGCTATTTACCATAATAAATCCTGCGCTTATCTGGAAATTAAACAACCAGCAAGCTGGAAACACTTCAGTTTGCTTTAAATATTTAGAAACAAATTTGATCAGTTTTTGGACTTCTGGTCAACTATTGAGTAACTGCTAATACAGTATAATAGCTCTAAAGGAATTTTTAAAAGGAAATTTTCACTCCATTTTTAAGTGTTTCCCTAATCAAATGTGATAGTTACAATTTTTAAGAAAAAATATCCTGTCAGCACATATCAGCAAAATACAATAAAATGACAATTTCATGAATTTAAAATGATCTTACACACAAAAAAAATCCTATAAAGTCTTGCGATCAAAGAATATTTTTGAATAAAACTCAAACCTTCAGATTACCTTCATGCATATCTGACTGTTTGTGTGTTTGAGTCACATTCTATCATTAGTAAAATAAAGCACCCTGGTGTTTCTCACGTGGCACCTCTGCTTCCTGAAACAAGTGTGCACTTACAGGGAAACTGTTGCTTCATCGTGCATGTTAGTATTGAAGTTGTAAACTAGCAGGAAAACAGCTGAAGTAGGTAAAGCAGAAGCAGAGGATTTCACAAGAGGCTCCATTTGATCGTAAATGCCGGTTAAACAGAACATCAAAAAGGTTTGATTTATGAATCTGGTTTGGTTAGCAGCCAAAACAAGCCAAAACTCTAATAGTACTGAGGAGGGATCAAACTAGAAATGTCAAAAAGAAATTGATATGATGCCTCGAAGACATTTTCGTAAGCCATAAACATTTCAACATTTTTTATTTCACAACCAAAACATAAAACCTGTCTTTATAGAAGAGATACAGGGGGTCATCAGTTGTTTAAAGGAAACCAATAAGAAGAAGGAGCTCTGATTGGATGACACAAACAAAATGTTCAGATCTAGATGCAAAAGGCTGCTTGGTGTAAATTGGTCTGGCAGTACCATCCACTCTAAAACAAGGTGGTGGCAGCATCATGGTATGGGGATGCTTTTCCTCAGTGCAGATGGACTGAGCATTCCATGAAGAAGCACAAGATAATTCAAGCAGGATTAGACTAGACATACAGCCAGAGTTAGAAAGGATTGCTTTAGATCAGGGATCTGCAGCTTTTTAAAATCTAAAGACCCATTTCGCCAAAATAAAAGCGGTTTGAAGCCGCAGATTTAAGATGACCTTTTAATAAAAGTTATAAATTTTGCTAAATAATTTTTTGTATATTTAGGTTTTGAAATGAGGAAAAACACAAAATGCATTGACTCTCCTCCATAGGACGTAATTATTTATCTTTTTTTTCTGCTTTACTTCACTGTGCCAGTAACATAAAACACAGATACTGTACTTTACAGTTAGTATTTTTAATGTGTTAAAATGTTAAAGAAAATGGTCAAAGAGGGTCTGTTTTTTTTTATTTATTAATTTTTCGAACTTCTGCAAGTTTGTGCAGCAGCTGTTTTTCAGGTAGTTCTACAAACTCATTTCTGCAAATCATCCTGAAGCTAAAAAACATGTACATGACCTGTTGATAATAAAACCCTTTCAGTTGAGACTTTAGCTTTGCTAAAAATCTGTTTTCTGTCTTAATGTCAGGAATGCCACCGATCAGCAGGGACCTCAACACGCACTGTCGGTGCATGCAGGTCGAGTCGAGGATCATCCCTCCAGAAAACCTGAAGAGCATTAAATTGATCCCAGCAGGGCCCAGCTGTGCTGAAACTGAAGTCATGTGAGTAAATTAGGGTCAAAATGTTAGACAACTTGTGATTTGTTTTAGTCATTTTGGTGTTAGAAATTAAATCTTTGTTTGTTTTTTCCCAATACAAATGCGACAAAAACACAAAAAAGATTGGTTTATACTGGAAGAGCCTTCATATTTATATTAAAACAGATAAATCCAGATATGTCAACTATAACAACAGACATTTAAA
This sequence comes from Cyprinodon variegatus, assembly GCF_000732505.1. Classification (NCBI taxonomy): domain Eukaryota; kingdom Metazoa; phylum Chordata; class Actinopteri; order Cyprinodontiformes; family Cyprinodontidae; genus Cyprinodon; species Cyprinodon variegatus. Next base: position 959,087 of record NW_015150572.1, read on the forward strand.
AAAAAAAAAAATCCAGTCAAGTAAGCTTACATTTATTTTTCCAAATTAAGTTTCAGGCACATTTGCCATACTTTATCTAGTCAACGAAGTACAATTCACAGCCTCTTCTGTTATAGAAGTCTTCATCATGAGCAAGCATGAGGCGATGGTGGAATGAAAAAACTCAAGCAGACGGGGGCTCCTAATAGACCAGTAATCTGCCACCCATGGCTCCAGAGCCAAAGCTGGCTCTTTAGCTACTTAAAAATGGCTTTCAGCCACTTTTGCTTAAAATTATAAAGAACCAGCTATCCTATCCAATAACAAACGCATGTTGTAGTGTTTTTCCACTAACTGCATTGAATTTCCAACATGAATTGACTGTTAATATAACGGAAATCTAATTTTCAATCTTTTATAAAATGGTAAATCTTCATTTTTAACATAATTTTCAACAAATTTCAGCAAACCATTGAAAATGTATTTAATCTCTTTTTCATCTTTAAACCTAAATATTTGAAATGACACAGTGGTTATTTAGGAAGGACAAAGTCTTCTGTGCTAGATATTTATGCAATATGTACGTTATCTTTTTGTTTTTTTAAAAAAAGGTCATGTGTTGTTTGCAACTCTAAAAATGTTTTATTGGCTGGACTGAAGTCAAAAATAGCTTTTTTAATTGGATTGAAAATGTTGCAGAACCCTCTAGTAGGCCTTGTTTAGCCACAATGTTTTCCTTTTTTTTTTTTTTTTTTTTTTATCAGGAAATAATTAATTGCTCCAAAACAAAGTGACCATAAGCAGGAGAACACTCACTGATAAAACAAATAAAGAACCATGGATCTTTGAGACCGCAATTATCTTATCAGCTTCTTTATCCCACAGTTAAAAATTTTATTATGATGAAATCATTTAAAAGGTCTACAAATTATATTTGATGTTGCAAGGATATTTCTAAATAAAAAAGGCTACCATGATTTTGATTAGATTTGCTCTGTGGGGAAACAGTCCCTTATTATACACCTGTTTAAATTCAAATTACCCATTGCTACAATAATTAGTATCACTGATAATAGTTTTGTCAACCTCGTATTGCCAAATGGACAATTCTTACCGAGGATTTGCATACCTTTCTTATGTGTAGATATATTTCAGTCCTTTACTCTCATTAAAGACCAAATGGTAACTGACAGTTCCATCAGTTTGCTAGCAGTATCCTGTAGTTTAAGAGTGGACTAGAAAAAGGCCCAAAGCATCACTGATCCTCCACCGTACGTAACAAAGGGAATGAGCTGCTTTTTCCATCTGTTCATTGTTTGTTCATGGTTGCTGAAAAGCTTGATCTAATTCTAATCTGACTGTTTAGCAAACTCCATATTTTTATTTTGTTATAGTAGGAAAAAAACATTAAAAAATTAATTTGTCTATCATATACACTGGATATTATGGATCCTCTGTGGATGTGCCACTCTGTGCTGCCATTCTCAGGTCAATATGGGTTCTAATCCACTTTAATAGGAAGAAGGCAAACGGTCGTCTTTGTCATCATATTAATACCCTGGAGAAAACGACAGTTGTTAAGTACCAGAGAAAAAAAGAAAGAGACGTATACATTTAAAACAGGAAATGTCACAGAGTGACTCAGGTATAAAGATAACGATGCTTCGTTAAATGCATAATGATGATGAGATTAGATGTGACTCACATGTTAGTCTGGATTCTATTTATAAAACTATTCAAAATAATGTTTTGATGTATCCTGACTGGCCATTATTGGGAAATACATCCGCCTACGTCTTACTGTTAAAGTTTTTTCTGCTTAGTCACTTTTGAAATCTGATCAAAGCTAGTGGGTGTTTCAAAACCGTTTTCCAGTGAGAGTAAATCGTCAGCCCAGTATATGTCAGATATCATCTGATATGAACAGATGTATTTTCCATTGGATAGAAAACCTGTAAACTTTTCTACATATTATATAAATATTTGGAGTCTGTGATACTTCCTTTTTTATTTTTTACTGATTAAATCTGGGATTAAAATGTCCTTGTTATAAATCTGTTGAATCAGAGCCGGTCTGGTGAGCGGGGAGGTCTGTCTCAATCCTCGGGCGGCCTGGGTGAAGAAGCTGGTCCAGTTTGTTCTTGAGAGGAAGACGAAGAAGAAGGGAGTCCTTCCCAAAAAGAAGCCATGAGGATTAAGCAGCACTTCTAGAAAACGCTAAAATGAAAGCGGATAATACCTGCAGCCATGAGCCATATTATTATACGCTTGTTTGTTGTATAACATCTCTTATTTAATCATATCATTGTCTGAATTTTACCTTTTCTTTGACCTTTTTTTTTTTTTTTTACAAACATTACTAAAGCAAATATATATCTTTTTATATAAAAATGAAAGCGGATAATACCTGCAGCCATGAGCCATATTATTATACGCTTGTTTGTTGTATAACATCTCTTATTTAATCATATCATTGTCTGAATTTTACCTTTTCTTTGACCTTTTTTTTTTTTTTTTTTTTACAAACATTACATAAAGCAAATATGTAGCTTTTTAAAACAAAACACTGATTTTATTTGTAATTTAATTTAATTGTCTGATAATAGAATATGTTTTTTTTTATGTGAGATTTCAATAAAGTATTACTTGTTGCTTCTTACACAAAGTCTTGTTCCTATCTTTGGATGTAACTCACAACATGAGGTAGACGCTCACATTAGAGCGATTATAAGGTGTTTATTTTAAATCCAGCCATCATAGATTAGCCTTTAGACTGTTCATCTATTGTACCGCTAAAGCTGGATTACATCAGTTTTAGCAGATAAAATTCCTTTGGCTCCTTTTTGATGTTGTAATTACAGCATAATTGAATATTTAAAGTTGTTTGAGCATCAGATTCCTTATAAATATTAATTTGAAGGTTGTTTTGGGCTGTCCAAAAACTCACTTTAAACTTTCACACAATCACCAATTTTTAATGAATCAAACATTTAAAATTATTTGGTTATTAGCCAAACTGGTGTAGGATCTAGTGGGAAAGGATAGTATTGAACACATTATTTTTTTTCTTATTAAATATATATTCCAGAAGCCAGTATCTCCCCAGCAAAGCAGACAGTTGAAAAAATCAGCAGATTTTGCTGAATGATGCGTTAATGTAACTATCAGGCATAAAACTATTGCAGCCTTTGAGGAAAAAGAACATTGTGTTGCAACATGGTGGTAGTAGAGTCATGCTTAGGTCCTTCACCTGGATGAGTCACAGTTATTCACTGAACCGTGAATTCTGCTCTCTAGGAATAAAATTGGAAGGACAGTGTTTAAGCAACATTTTTAGACCTTATGCTTCAGCACACTTGTGAAAATGATTCAAAACACACCAGAAGGTTTAAGCACTGAATGAAAAAGGAAAAACAAAATGAATGTAAAAGATAATCTACTTTAAATTTGTGATGCAAATCTGGTTAAACAGATGTTGCCTCACATTAAAAAGGTTGTTGATGTTCCAAAACAGAATGTTTCCTTATTAAAACTGGACTGGAAATATTCCCTCACGCAGAGTTGATTTTCTTATTCATTTATTTCTTTTGGTTTGGTTAAGAATCATATCATTTTTCAGACCATCAGATTTGTTTTGCTTTTTTTTAGGTTAGTGGGAAAATACTATTTCACAACACTTTATGTAAGACATAAATGCTTTATTAAAAAAATGTTTGATCTGAGGCAGCCATGTTGAATTAAAGATGCCAGCAATAGTGAATCTTACTTTTCATGTTAGAGGCTCAACTTCTGAAACTCTGGAATTGCAAAACTCTAACTTAGTTACAGGATTGTTTAATCGTAAGACATTAAGCACCACTATAATTAGAAAGACTGTTTTAAAAATGTAATCTGCTCATCAATTTTTTACTCTATTAGATCACTATTTTCACTGCCGTTTTGAAAATTACCAAATGGGTTGATGCAGGGAGGGTATCTGGAACTTGAATTGTTCCTGGGAAAATGATCATCAAAGCTGATAAACAGAAAAAAGGGGCAATGCAGAGATTTTTCTAACTGTAAAAAATGTCAAAAAGGAATAACAACTGTTTTCTTGTGAGTTTAATTAATTATTGTCCACGGATTCAAAGGAACTGACCCCAAGATGCGTTTAAAACATTCTAAAGCCTAAAATAATCAAATAAAAAGTTTTTAAGTGGCATGAAGGGAAAACTGCAGAGTAAAGCAAAAAACATAAATAAAAATAAAGAATAAAATAAAAGGAAAGGAAAGACTATTAAAGACTATAAAATAACTAAATGTACTTTTCTATTACGGCCTATATTAAACACAGACCTATGCATGGTATTCCTGGTTGGTCTCTTTTTCAAACTCTTTTTACACACATATTTGGGGGATTTCCTGCTTTTTTTATTTACAGTTTCTTTCTTTGTGTGTGTTATGCTGAATCACTCTAATGACAGATTGACTTAAATTTTTAAGGTGGGCGGACTCATTATCTGCATTACTCCACAATAATGCAAAACTTCAGACAGTTTGATCCGTTAAACATTTACTGCAGAATTTCCAATGAAATCTTTGAATCCAGTTACCTTTGCCCTGGTGCAGCTTTCAGAAGAAAAAAAATGCTGGGAATGTGTCTTTCCAAGGAACACAAAAGGTCGGTGCAAAGAAATGTCAAGCATATTATTTTTGGCATATTGTGGAAAAACAAACCTATGACTGCAGACCTCGTTTAGAAATAATAGTACAATCCTGAGGGGATAAGTGGGTATAATCAATAGACGGATAGATAATAAATAATTTATGAAAATAAATGCAACCAACTTCCCTGAAGAATAAAAATATATGTATAAAATAATAGTTTTTAGTTTCTACTTTTAAGTAATTAAAGAAACCTTTCACTAGGTGCTGACTGCTACTTTATTTCAGGGATTCCCAACCAGGGATACTCATACCCCTAGTGGCCTGCAAGTGCATTGCAAGGGGTAAAATAAAATCTGTTTTGTGTTTTGAAGGCCCATCTGAAAAATAAAACAAGCTTTTATCAACCAAAAGTCATTTTTCTAATATGTTTGAATTCACCTTCAGCTTTGCCACGTCCAAACCAAAAAGCTGCAGAGCTGCAAAGCAGCTCAGATGTCATGAATGATGAAACCAACGTAAAATAAATAGTGACTATAGTGTGACTATAATCTTTTTTTCTGTATTTTGTTCCAAATTCATCAAATTTAAATGTAATTAAAAGGGTGTTACTCTGATGACCTAAAGGCAGATTTATAATATATTATTTTGTATTAATTTTTATTCCTTACTATCTTGCGGTCAACATATTTCTGTAGGTTTTTTAATGACTTGGAAAGAATAAAATGCCAAAGAATTCAATGAACTAAGTTACAAGATTAAATGAATGTTCGACTTTCGGACAGTCATCAATACTTTTGACAGAGAGGGGAACTCATGGTGAGAAAAAATGTCCAAAGGGGTACACAAGTCCAAAAAGCTGCGGAACCATTGCTTTATATGACCACATCGTACTACTACCAATGCATGTGATGTATTGTGATGAACGGTTTGTACTGAAACTGAAATCTCGATTGCAATGTAAATTGCAGTTGACAATAAAGTTGATTTATTGATTACTGCTGCGAAGCCCACATTATTAGTGAGTGACTGGGTCAGCACTTCTTCTAGCTCCATGCAGAGTAGACATGAATCAGTGTTTTTGGCCCCAAAATGGGAAAAGCTCTCATAAAAAGACTAGATGTAGCTATAAAAAAAAACACAGACTAGATTTAACTCTATAACCCTGATCATTGACTGTGTTCCCAGACATGGAGAAGAAAAAGATGTCAAAATCTATTTAGAACATCTAATTTTTCCTCTGTTATTCACAGGAATAGCAGAGTTTACAGCCAAGAGGATTAACTAAGCACAAAATATCCCTCCTTAAAGTAAATTCTCCACACAAAAAAAACTACGAAAGAGGTCATAATAACATTAAAGAACCAGAAATATGTCATTTCATCTATACTTTTTGTTATTAGCTTAAAAAATTTATGTTTTTATTTTCCACATAAAACAATATCCTATAGAAGGAAATCTATGTTTCTTAATTAAACTTTTTTGTCTTTAATTTAACCCTTTAAAGCCCATGAATGAATTTTCATAAACTTCACATCTTTTGAAACTAGTCGTCAAAAAACATTAAGAAAAAAATATAAGTTTTGGAATAATTGAAATCAAATTATGTGTATGAATTGTGATGCTTTAGGCATTTCTGTATTATATTAAATTCAGTTCAATCTATATTATATTCTGTGTGATTTAATATAGATTTCCGGTTCAGGAAATCTATATTATTTTGAAATCAGGATTTTCAAAAACACAACTCTCCCACCAGTGATGTAAGTCTCAAAAACTCAAATAACACACTTTGTGTTTAAGGCTTAAAAATATAAAAATAAAGTTTTATTTTTTAAAATGGCTAGAATTTCCATTGCAGATACTTTAAAGAAATAAATTGTCATTTATTGAAATGTCATGTGGTATTAGCCACTCTGAAATACTTTTATATAGCTGGTCTTAGAGTAAAATGGCTCCTTGGATTTAAAAGGTTACAGAAGATCTATGTGATGCAGTTCTTCCTGCTTTATCCAGAATGACTCACAACAATAAAAAAAAAAATTATATATATATATAAAACAAGTTTTCCAATATTTCACAGTTGTCCAATGAAGTCAGGTGAAAATTATATAATCCACATATAGGAAACATTGATTTTTAATCCTTTTTCACTGCATGAAAGGGTTAAACTGTGATGTGAAAAGTAAAAAAATCCAAATCAACTCTACGATCACTCCTTAAAGCCATGTTTCTTTATGTACAAGTTATAAGACCATGTCAGTCCCTGAACTTCCCGTCAAATACCATTAAGTATTTCACATTAGAGCTCTACATTAACATCTTTGGGAGTGAGAAAAGCCTATAAAAGTCGCCACTCTGTAGAAAAGAAGGACATGCCTTGCTGAAAGGCAGGTAAGAACACTGCAAGAAAGATCAAACATTTGGGAGGTACTTTTTAAATAAATAAAATAAGAAATTAGGGACTTTTTTTGTTCTGTAGCAAAATGCAAATCTCTCCCATCAACAATCTGAGTTTAAACTCAATCTCCAGCTGGCTGAGAACTAACTGTTCTACTGGGTGTCATAGATACGGCTGGAAACAGACCAAAATTTGGTCTAATGTCCAAACGTTCAGCCTTGATAACTGGACTCCAGGTGAAACATAAATACATCATCGTGCACTGACTCCTAGCAGTAACCATTAGGAGTCTTTGCAGGGTAGCGTCCTCTGGAATAAATAAAGTACTCAACATTTATTACTCCTCCTGCAGAGTCTGTGTTTTAGCAAGAAGACGCTCGGAGTTCCCCGGTGAAATGACATAACCCTTTCCTGCAGGAAACCACGTCTGCAGTGCTTGTGTCCAGCTGCCAGTCTCCAAGAACGTCACCAAGATGTCAAACACTGTGGAACAAGAGAGAACGTTGAAAAACAAACAAGC
>NW_015150572.1:966787-972466 GCF_000732505.1 Cyprinodon variegatus
TTAAGAAAAAATATGAAACTGCCACTCATGGCGTTCTCTCTTGCCTTGATTAATAGCGAGGATCTTGGAATGGAAATTCTTTACGTTGCTTTTCTTCACCATGTACTCGTCTATAGGGAGCCTGGCTGTGTGGATGCCCAGCTCTGCGGCTCTTGTAAGGCTCAGCTTCTGCAGAAGAGGGACGATAAAGCTGATATTCATTAACGAGAAACTAAATGAAGGAGATGCACGGATTAAACAGGCAAAGAAAAAGCAAGTTAGTCCTTTTAAATGTACTGATTGTGAGAGTCTGTGTTATTTCACCTTCTGAATACTTTCATCCACAAGGCCGCCCAGGACGTAGACTTTGTCAACATCCACCGTCTCCAAAGCTGTGATAAATACGAATAATGAAAACTGATACATTATCTGCTCTGCATGTTCATTAAATCTACATTTTACTGGGTTTACTGCTGAAGGCATAAAATTATTATAGAGAACCCGTCATATTTTAGAGACTTTAATGTTAATTGGAATAAATATACATCGCTGCCTTGCACTGAGAAGGTCCTGGGTTTGAATCCCAGCCTTAGATCTTTCTGCTTGGAGTTTGCATGTTTTTCCTGAATGCATAAAATTGGTGCTAAAAAGATTAATTGTGGGTATTTTAGGTAATTTAATTGTATAAAAATATTTGTAGCGTAGATCAACAGTTATAATTTGAAATCATCATTTGTTAAACATAAATAGTTTTTGAAGCATTCATAGTTGTGTCGTATTTTTGGTCGTATAGTCAACTTTCAAATAAATCTTTCACTATCTTAAAATCCTAAAATATATTATTATAAAATATGATGAAATGACAAAATTAAACAAAAATAATCCTATTTGCTTTAAAAAAAATGCAACAAAGGCTTAATTTAAATAATTACTTTCACGTTTGCTAAATTGCGTATTTAATCAATGATAGAGATTTGTAAATATGTTATTTTTTTATATATATTGGATTAATCTTCATTTAAGTTTTAAATATCAAATACTGTTTAAGGACCTGTTAATACATTTACTTGTTGCACCTTTGACCAAACGTTTGATCTAATAGCGCCATCTGGTGGCCAAAAACCGCCACAAAAAAGCTGCTGGTCCAAAGATTTGGACCAATAGAAACCAGGTGCATCTTAATTAAAATAATAATAATAAAAAAAACAAAAGTTGCAGTAAAATTTCAAAGTCTATTAATTTCAGTTAATCAATCAAATGTGAAACATACTTAAATTATATTTATCATACAGAGTGGTGGACTGTTTGATTCTGTTCTTTCTGATTATTACAGTTTATATAGATAATGAAATTCTCTCTAAGGGAATATTAAACGACCAATTCATTTTAATTCAGAAATTGTATGTTGAGGCTGTGTTATGATAACAATTAGGGAACAATAGACTTCAGACTTGACCTTGAACCCTTTAGAAGAATGTAAAACCCCAAGAAAAGTGAGAACAAGAAGCTAATTGTTCACACAGTAATGTATGCAAGCACAAAAAGGGAAAGTTAATTGAAAGAAAAGAATGTTGCAGAGAAAGGTGCACATTATTATGCCTACAATAAATACATTTAAAGAGACATCATGTACGTTTTTACAAAATATATCTTCATGATCAAAGCGTTGCTTGATGATCAGACTGACACCTCAGTAGCTCAGCGCCCATGCATCTATGAACCTGTAGCTTATTTTCCTTAATATATACATGTTTTTAATTTAAGTAACTTTCGATAAAACTTTTCTTTTTTGAGATCTAAGAAACTATGTAAGATTTTTCTGACCTTCTTGAGCATCAGGGGTTAGGTAGACAACAGTGTCTGAAGGGAACAGGTCTAAACAGCTTTCCTCTGTTATTTCCATCTAGAATAAAAACACAAACAAGTGAGAGACGAGCAACAACAAGTCTGGAATTAAATAAAGTAAGATGTCTTGTCAAATTTAGCTGAAAAGTTAAATATAATTTCAATAATTCATGACAGTTCAATGGAGAGTATCTCTATTTTTATGATAATAGGTTACTTAAGCGTTAATCACATTGTAGTTGCGGAAGCCATCATTCATTCTAACACACTCCTGGTAGAGTCGACTGTCCTCCTTCAAGTCTGTCAGGAACAGGTGGAACGGCCGAGTCGCCTTTTTATTGGATCCATACAGCCGCCTCAACTGGCCTGCGAGTCGGCTTATCTCCTGAGCGAGAGGGAAACCGGTTCTTTACTTTATAATTCTAAAGAAATGTTTAAAAGAGAGGAGGATCTACCAGACACCTTGTCTGACATGCAGTCCGTCATGCTGAGGTCCACGCAGAGTTTGAGCCCCGTGGACCGAGCCTCCGCTAAACGCTCCTTAGTAATGGCCTTCATGACTCGTTTGGTAAACTGAGCAGGGTCTGCGTTAGCACCTTAACGGAAAAAAAAGGAATATTAAAGTTGACAAATCAGATTAAAAGTCCTAGAGTTAATAAACTTAATTATATTCCATCTTTACCTGCCTCCTGGGACCGATTTAACCTCCTCCTCTGTTTTTCTTCTTTTCGTTTGCTCTTCTTGGCTGCCAGCTGCCTTTCCCAGTGTCTTTGCTTTCTCAGTACATTCTTCTGCTCATTCAAAAGAAACAGGCCATCCCTAGCATGAGACACGGTGGTGGCAATATCATGCTGCAGGATATTTATCACTCAGCAGAGGCAGGGAAGTGGATGTTTATCGATCTGATATCTGATTCTCTATTAAAGCTGTTGAGCGTAAATCCTCCAACTACTTGGCAAGCAACAAGCATCTGTAGGATGGAAGCTGCTGGAAAAACTTGGAATAACTTGAAACCTTCTATATAAACCATCATTTCACCTGCAGGACTCCTACATATCAACTCATTTTAGTGCAGAACCATAATAGCCACACTTTCTGCAGTTAACCATTGCAAACACAACAATTTGAAGTCCCTCTAAGGTGGAAATACACCTGCTTATCAGAACAATGGAGATATTAAGTAACTTTACTGAAGTGAGGGTCATTTTATGCAAAATCTTTTCCCACAGATTCTGCATGCAATAAACCCATATGAATCCGATTGCTGTGCAATATAGTATAAAATAGAAATATGCTATAACCAGCAAAATTCCAGTTTATAATGTTCCATTACTGCTAAAACTGTGGATGCATGGTTGGATAACATAAAAACACAATGCTTGATATCTCTATTTATGCATTTTTGTGAGATCTTCTTCACCTGTCCTACTTACAGAACATGCAGCATGGTCTTTGTGAGCTTTTCTCTCCTCTTCACCAGCCTCCAAGTCAATGCACAGCAGCTCCATCAGCCCTGACACCACATCCAGCTTTTTCTCACACATTTCTAAAGGAAGGTGTTGCTGTTCAGCCATCTGTTGCTTTGCAGGCTCCAGCGGCATCTCCTGCACAAATGACAGCAAGTTTTTTACTTGCAAATCTCTAAATGTCTCTGCTGTTCCAAGGAAATGTCACGTTTGGGATTGCTATTACAGTGGGAGGTGGTTGAGAGTGTAACTCTTGCAGGATTTTTGTTGGTTTCCTCCCACAGCTAACTCATTATCATTATAGATTCCTTGTGATTTTCTTAGTCTAAGTTTAGCCCGTTAAAAGCGAGTAATCCAAGGCACAGATAGAGAGAAGGAAAAGAGCGAGCTACATGTGATACACGCCTGATTTTAAAAGGACCTACCGGTACTTCCTGGTTGCCTACACGTGGGTGTCCACGTATATTGACGTCAGAGTAAACAAAAATATCAATTAAAATTGAAAAAAAGGAAACATATTTCTGTTCCACTTAATTAGAAAATAAGAATGATTTAATAATGCATCGTTGCGATGAAAACATTAATTTTCTTAACCCCCGGGAATGTGAACGTTTCAGTTGCGTTAAACTACCAGAAGGGGGCGCTGTCCGATATAAATAAAATATGCAATAACAGAGATAGTACATTTAATTTGAAGTCAAATTCAGTTAAATCTTTATCTTCTAAGTGGGTAACAAAATTCATTATTTAGAGATTTATTAACAGAATATATAATATAAAATTAACTTATTAAAGCTGAAAATGCCATACTGAATTGTTTCAAAAGCAGCACAATTGAAAACAGAAAAAAAGGAAATGATAATCATAAGGCAAAGTAGATTCACAGATGTACTAAAATAAAACAGTTAAAATGTCATGATTTTTTTTTTATTTTTTTATTTTTTATTTTTTATTTTTTGCCTAATTGGATATCATATGAGTACGTAAAGAAGAGTTAGAGTGAGGAAACTGCAGTATTGAACATTTAAATTTCTATGGTTCAGTATGAACACTATAAAGCAAACGTTTGACACCCTGAAACTTCTTGGCTATGGCTTAAATGGATTATATTTTTTCTGTAGTTAATTAACTGTAGCGTATTCACAAAACATCTCCCGCATCTGTTTAAAATTTGACATTTAACACTCAGAATAATGAATTACCCGTGAACGCACCGTTTGGGCAGTTTAAGTCCACCGCTCTGTAATTATGCGTGCGTAAGACCATCAAATGAGGTATTTAAACGGTGAGTACAGGTTTTTATGTTAAATTATTAATTTTGTTCACTCATAAATGTTAATATTTATTTTATTACACAAGTAATACCACCCCATAAAGCTTCTACGGGTGTCACATTTAACTTCGAAGGAACTCTTGATATTTACCTAGCTATACCGTGTTAGCAAGGTCAGCTCTAACATAATGATTTCGAATTTGTCTTATCCATTTATTAATTTTTTTTTTATTATTAATTTTTGCAACACTTCTAAATTACAAGTTTAGTAAAACCCAAAATTCAACTGTCATTATGCAAAGTAGACGTGTGAAGGAATAACTACTGATGCTAGGTGGTTTAGCCCTTATATTTTGGTTTTTAAACCTAATAATTTTCTGACTATGTTTTTATTAGTAATATTTTTTATCATGAAGAAAATATGGATTGTTTAAGTTGTTACGTCGGTAAAATAAATAAATAAAAATAAGACTAATACGTTTCATCTGCTGTGCTTGGATTTAATGATAAGCACATTTTCTTTCCATTAGGAGTAAATTGTCAAGTGATACAATTTTTGACTTGGAAATTTACTTTTTTTGAATAGCCCAGTTTCAAAAACCATGGAGAACCCAGTATTATTAAACATTATTTTCAGGAGGCCTCTTGGCTTTCAATCTGTTAGAGATTATCTAAAATGTCTGTTAGAAGGAACATATTCTAATGCCCTAGTTTCTAGTCGGTAGTTAAAATCGGTGCACTCGCGAGCTGTTTTCATATCTTAGATTATTTGATGGCAGTGTATCTATGTAAAGTCAAAACATCAATCGTTGCTATAGAATATTATAAGAGCAATTTATTTTCAACAACAATTTATACTTCAGATGAAAATGTGGGATTCTGCCTTTGCTGCTCTAAGCATAGCTCTTGGGCGGCCAATGAGAGACGAGGCACGAATTCGCAATGCACTATGGGAGATGATATGCAATTTATAACTCCTATTAATGTGTTTACTGGTTATATTTTGCAAACAGGGTTCATGAATTAGTTATATTATTTGTTATATGTAGCGAAATGATTGGAAACTGTGATGCGAAATATTGCATACTATTAAACACATACAAATTTACCACGTGG
>NW_015150572.1:973467-975500 GCF_000732505.1 Cyprinodon variegatus
GAGCTGATATCTGTATGTGGTTGTATTTTACTGCTAATGTGTGTAGAGCTGCGCGTGTTGTCTGCACCATCACTGAGATGGTTGTGACGCTAGTACTTATAGGTGGGGATGAGCAGAGAAAAGTTAAGACTATACTTTCAGGGATCATTTCTATAGTTATTGACTTGAGAAATGTGCTTCTAAACTGTATGGTCTCGCTAACCACGATGATGAGTTTGTGATACTCCTTCCTGAGCGCGAAGCGGGTTAAGAGAGATGATTCAGTTCATGTGCTCTTAACCATTGATGACCGTTCACTGTTTCCTAGGGAACAGCGAAGGAAGGAGTATGTTCAGAGTGGTTCCCAGAAGAGATAAAAAGTTAAACTAAAAATGTGATAGTGAGCATGAGTGATTCACTACGTTGTCATACATTACAGTATACTGCTAAGTTGTTAATGGTGAGATTGTATACTGCTAAGTTGTTAATGGTGAGATTGAGTTACGTATTGTGTGTACATTGAAGGGAGGAGTATGTTCAGAGTGGTTATTGATAGCAGTAAAACAGAAACTTAATCAGCTTTTGTGAAATTACTGCTATGTTTCTAACTTACAAAATGGGCTCATATTGAAAACGGTAATATTTTTTTAAAATCATGTATTGATAACATGAATTTTTTGTGAATACACCTCATGTTTTTATTTAAGAGTAATCTCAATTGACTGTACTTTACTGGAGAAATAGGTGTTTGTCAAAGAACACTACTGCATTTTAAATACAACTCATCTATTTTGCCTACGTATATAGAGCTTAAAAGAAAAGTCCGGTCATATTCAGAAGTTATTACATATGGTTCAAAAAATGTTTAAATTAAGAGTCATTTCATTTCAATGTGCTTTGATATGGAAGTGAATCGTTACCATATTTAAAATGAAAAAGCATTTTCAGAAATGTATGAAGGTAGATTTGTTTCTTTATTATTAAATCAAAAAAGGTTGCTTCAATCAAAAAATATATTTTCAATTTTAAAAAAATTCACTTCAATGAAAAAAAAATTCAGTGAAAGAAAAAAAGTATTTGAATGCAAAAATATATTTGAAACTCAAAAAAATACATTTGAACACTGCTTTTCTTTGAAAATGTTTTATTTGATAGAAGTGCAGTCTTTTTTTGTTTAAAGCAATTTTTTTTAATTGAAGTAACATTGTTTTTTTGATTGGACCATATAATTGGTAGGACATTTGTGTCTTTATTATTCAATCAAAAAAGATTTGCTTCAAACAAACAAACAGAATCAATAAAAAAAAAGTAACTTTAATGAAAAAATAAACGTTTTCAATCATAGAAAATAGTTTTTGAATGCAAATAAAATATTTCAGACTCAAAAAATTGCATTTGAACACTTTTTTTTTTATTCTTGAAAATGTTCTCTTTGGTTAAAGGGATCTATTTTGTGTTTGGGCCATACATGGGTAGGGCACTTGTGTCTTAATCATTAAATTCCCAAAAAGTTGTTTCAATCAAAAATCACTCAAAGAAAAAACTGCAAATCAAAAAAAAAAAAAATTACCCCATGAACAACTTTTTTTTTTGTTTGTTTTGGGGTTTTTTTGTTTGTTTGTTTTTTAAGTGAAAAAAAATTTGAAGTTCAAATTGTTTTATTTGAATCAAAAAAAATTTTGAAGTGCAAAAAGTTTTAAAGTTCAAATTTTTTTGATTGAATAATTTTGACTCAAATGTCCGCAATGGGCGGGTGCTTCTTTATAGGCCAGACATGTTTGATTGACAGAGTAGAGTATATGTCATGCATCCTGATGATATCTACACCGCGTCAGATAGCGGTTACGCGCCTTTAGCGAGCATGCGCGTTTCCTGTTGCTTGCGCGGGGAATCGTACCGCCTGCTCTGTGAGGAGATCCAGGGGAAACCGTATCTGATGGGGAAACGCAGCTCAACATAATACTGCCTTCACATCACACACAGCAGGAGCAGCAGAAAGGCGCGTGCTGCTTCATTTTTGATGCTTGTACCAGTTCTGACGTGCAGCTGAAGCA
>NW_015150572.1:978038-978892 GCF_000732505.1 Cyprinodon variegatus
ATGCTACTTTATTAGATAATTATGTTTTATTTTTTATTTTGTAAATTGTATTGGACCAGGAGCTTCACAATTATTGTCTACAATTGTACTTTGTGTACGTAGAGCTCTTTATGCTGTCTGCACCACTGCTGAGACTGTTAGGACCTTAATATTAGTAGGTTGGAGAGAGCAGGTTAATGTTAAGACTATACTTTCTGGGATCATTTCTATAGTTATTGACTTGAGAAATGTGCTTCTAACTAGTATGGTCTTGCTAACCACGATGATGAGGTTGTGATGCTCCTTCCTGAGCGTGAAGCGGGTTAAGAGAGATGATTCAGTTCATGTGCTCCTAACCATTGATGAATATTCACGGTCTTCTATGGATCAGTGAAGGGAGGAGTATGATCAGATTGGTTATTTAAATCTGTTAAAGACAAAATTATTATTCATATTAAGTAAAGGATGTTTGCAAAATATAACATAATCCTTTCAAATCAGCATTCATCTGATTACTCTCAAAGAAATGGGGAAAGCAAAACTGAAAGGTCAAAAACAAACTCTTATGATAAACTATAAAATAAAATAAAAGCTCTTGAGTTAATTAAAATTCCATATTTTAATGGAGCTGACAGAATTGTTGAATCACTTTTATTGTGTATTTTGTAAATTGTAGTAGACCAGGAGCTTCAATATTATTGTTTACAATTACAAAAAACAATTTAATGTATTTTATTCCCCCCAAAGGTTTTTTTTCAGAGTATGAGTAAAACTGAATCAGTTACAGTGGCCTAGAGGTGCAATTATGTGAATACATGATTGCACAGCAAATTCAAAAGGTCCTGCAAACTCAAAGCTGTTGGAAGTTTTATGGC
>NW_015150572.1:981591-982748 GCF_000732505.1 Cyprinodon variegatus
TTGACTTGAGAAATGTGCTTCTAACTAGTATGGTCTCGCTAACCACGATGATGAGGTTGTGATGCTCCTTCCTGAGCGTGAAGTGGGTTAAGAGAGATGATTCAGTTCATGTGCTCCTAACCATTGATGACTGTTCACTGTTTTCTATGGATCAGTGAAGGAAGGAGTATGATCAGAGTGGTTATTTAAATCTGTTAAATACAAATTTAGTAGAAATTTTCTATATTTCTGGGGGTGGAGCAATGAGGCATTTCTATTGGTCTGCTGGATGTTAGCAACAACACCTTATTGGTCAATGTGAGCATCAAGAGCGAGCATTTGTATTCGGCTGAGAGAATGAAATGTTTAAAAACAGTCTAAGAAAGAAATTTAAAAATATTAAATAAGTACAAATGATCAAAGATAAAGGTTGAAATTATAAAATTTGTAAAAAAAAATATTTTACTTTGGGGGGGGGGATTATTTATTTTCCACATTTTATTTCTGGATTCTTTTCTATTTCCATTTACTAATCTTGTTCTTTTGTTTGCAACAAAAATGGAGCTAAATTCCCTCCATAGCTCTAGGAGTGGATGTTCTGTCAGCGAATGTGTTCTGTATGTTTTCCTCCCCATATCATTTTTAAGCTGTAGGCCAACACACCTGCTCTTTTCTCTGGAAAACAAGGTGATGTTCAAGGTATATGAAAAAGAAACAGGAATGCAAATTCAGAGTTACATTTTAGGGAACCAAATGTTGCAGAGATGTTATCTTATATTAAAGGTGTAGTTGAGGATTTTCTTTTTCAAGGTGGATCATCAAAGTTAGTGGTTGTCCTTATTGTTTATCATTCTGGTGAAATGTTTACGTTGGGCCGTCCTGCGTGCTCGACCCAATTTCCAATTATTTTCAGTCTAACACAGTGGAAAAATTGCAAATCTTCTTTTGGAAAGTGAGCTTGTATGAGGGATGCAAACTTTTAAACAGAGCGTGCGCGGGGAGAAATGGGCTCGTGCACGCTCTCGCACGTGTTTAATAGTTGTTCCCCCTTGGGTTTAGGGTTGTGCGTGTGCATTTTTTTTTTTAAGTGGAGAGGGCAGGTCTTTTTAAAAATATGCAAAAATCCACCGCTATACCTTTAATGTACTAACATTAGATGTGTTTGAGAAACACAATCA
>NW_015150572.1:987137-989813 GCF_000732505.1 Cyprinodon variegatus
TTTTTTTATATTATTTCAATATATATATATTTAAATTTCTCTCTGACTGTTGTGTGCGTGTTTGTAGCTCAGTCTAGCACCCTGACTACCACATCCTTCATTATTTTCTGGAACTATAAGTGGACTTTATTGTGTTTGAGGAAATCCCACTTTCATCTTTTATAAAACTGGTTGCATTTTTTGCTTCTTTTAGCACCAAGAAGATTTTGTTTACAAGTTATTAATATAAAGCAGGGTTTACAGTTCAAAAACAGGTTATTGTTGAGGATCTCAACCTTCCTGTACATAACCATCATATTATAATCCTAAAACTATCCATCTTCTAACATGCTTAATCCCAAGTGGGGGTTGCAAGGGGTGCTGGTGCCTATCTCCAGCTGTCTATGGGCGAGAGGCAGGGTACACTGTGAACAGGTCCCCACTCCATCACAGGGCAACACAGAGACAAACAACCATTCATACCTAAGGAGACTTACTTAGTTTATTTAGCCAATTAACCTAACAGTCATGTTTTTGGACTGTGGGAGGAAGCTGGAGTACCTGGGAATAGAACCCAGAACCTTCCTGATACAAGGCAGCAGTGCAACCCACTGCGCCACTGAGCAGCCTATATCCAAAAACTATTTGATTGGAGATATCAAGTTTGATTTTTCTGGATTTATTATTGATAATAAACTCAACTGGAAAATTCAGCTTTGTGCAAAATGTCTAACAGTATTTCTATATTGCAGAAAACTAAATGTTTAGATTGGATAAACATGATCTATATGCTGGTTAAAGCTATAAGCTGCATCAGCCCTAATGAAAAAACTGCCTCCGCATTTCAATATAACAACATAAGATTATATAAAAAAGTCCTGAAAAAAAGAAGGGGTTAAGCAGTAAAACTATCCTAAATTTTTATCTGTTGATGCCTTGAGATGACTTGTGTTGTGAATTAGCCAATAAAAAAATATTAAATCATATTAGATTTACAGTATAAAAGATAAAAAAGGAAAAGATTTAGAAATAAATTAATGAATGAATAAATGAACAAATACATAAATATATCTTAAAATAAATGAAAGATAAATATTTCCATCAATTAATTACAAAGTAGTAAATAATAATAAATAAAATTAAAAATAATAATAAAATGGTCAAAGAAAAATAACTTCAATCTCACAAAAATAATAAAGAATTCTATGAAAAATAACTCAATTAAAATCAGATATAAATTTCCAACCATGTTTCAACAGAATAATTAAAAACATGCCTGGACTAAAACGATGGTTTCCTGGACTATTTGTTTATATGTTTCAATTTTGTAAATAAAGTGTTTTTAAAAGTAAAAAAAAAAAGTCTTCTTCAAATCCAAATCTTTTCTTAGGAGTTTCTGCTGTTGGATAATAACTATTTATAATTTTATATTTTACTTCTTTTACTTTTGGATTACACCTGAATACTTTTTTCAAATGTTTATTTTTTTATTATTATTAAGTCAAAAACATTTACATGAAAAAATACTCTCAGAGAGGATAGCAAAGGTGTACATGAACAGATAAAGATAAATTGCAATAAAAGAAAAACAAAAAAGTAAGACAACTATCAGGGGATTTATCTTAGCAAACATTTAAATCAAACATAGACAGAGCCATAGAAATAATAAAAACAAAAAGGTGAATGCACCTAGAACAGCAGATGTTTGGAGAAATCAAGTCTCAATTTTTTGGCATATTTGTCATTTTTTTATCTTTTTAAGAGAAGAAAAAGAGGTTTTAAAGTCATTAATAAACCAATGAAAGGAAGGTTTAGCATTTCTCCTTTAGCACAGTCGATATGATATTTACCCAACAGCAGGAGGTTATTAATAATGTAAGAAACAGTTTGGGGAAGATGGTCCATATGAAAGATGACATCATTTAGTGCAAAAGGGGGGTTAGCAGATGTAGACGCAAACTATACGAAGTGGGCTCTTTTCATGCTGTAAGAGATTAAAGAGATCACACTTTATGTTTTCTGTTTAGTCTAGATTACTAGAGCTCCATGACTGGGGGAAAATTGTGGCATATTGAAGCTTCTGATAATAGTTAGGTGGCTATTTGAGTTTAGTTTTTATTGTGTGTCTTGAACATAGGTACCCAGAGATGTCAAGTAACAAAGTACAAATACTTTGTTACCTTACTTACCGTGAGTAGAAATTTTGGCTATCTATACTTTGCTGGAGTAATTTTTCTTTAGATAACTTTTTACTTCTACTCCTTATATTTTTTTTTTTTTTTTTTTTGCAATTATCTCCACTTTCTACTCCTTACATTTTAAATATAGACTTGTTAGTTCTGTTTAATTTAAACTATTTTTTTCTTTATGGCCTGTTTGGAGTTGAAACAATTGAACTTTCATCCAGACAATCAATTTCTTTGTGGTTTGACTCAGTACTGCATGGATTTGTTGTTCACATACCAAAATAAATAGTTTTTCAAGATGATGTAATGTTAAAATTGTAACTGTTACCATTAGTTGGAGATCGGCCTGTGATGTCCGAGATCTCTGACTGTGACTGGCTTGATGTGCCCTCTTCATCCTCTGACATGGGAGCTGGCTCAGGGCTCGTCTGCCTGGCTGTGTGTTTCTTGGATGATGCCGCCTTTTACAGCTGCTTTTTGTATCTCTGCTTCTGTCTCCTTGAACCCCAGT
>NW_015150572.1:990988-992259 GCF_000732505.1 Cyprinodon variegatus
TTATTTTATTTACTGATAAAATTACTTTAAAACATGAAACCCGGAGGATGTTCAATCACATAGATGGAAATTCCTTCTCAAATAACTTGGAGGACTTTGACTCAATCCGCAGTGTTCTACTTTACAGGTGAGTCGGATCTTTTCAAGAGTCTTATTTACGTCATATTTACGTCTTTGAATCTATTTCATGAACCCGATTCAGTGCATCTGTTTGCGAGCCACGGCACTTTGCCAGATCTGAATTGAATGCTGTGGGTTTTTTTTTTTAATAATCTCTTGGCTGAAACGAGTTGCTTTTCTAATAAATCAAAATCTGCATTTTACACCAAGAACTCGCTGGCTTTTATGTATTTTATTTGACGTGCTTATGCCCGGTGCGTCTTGGAAATGTGGCTCTTTTTCAGTTCCAGTTATTTACAGAGTTGAGAAACAAGCGTTAACTACAAAAAAATAAAAAAAACTTAAAATAATAATAAAAAAAAAAAGCTAAATAATATATATTTTTATAGCGATACCGACAACAATATATTCAACAAACCTAAATTACAAAACAGCACTTATTTATTTCCAAGTTAATCCATCTGGATTCATATGGAGCAGCTTAAAACTAACTGGCGAGGCGATGCTTCTGTGTTGTTAGGGGCAACGGCAACATTCCACCAATCAGAACGTGCGCTATCGTGTCACGTGACGCACCGCTATATCAAACATGGCGTAAAGCTCGTAGCCCTTTTCCCTTATTTACCTAGAAACAAATAATGAGAATAAATATTTGGTCCGGTTTTTTTCCAGTTTACGCACGGATAGGAGGGTTTTAGAACCCAATGGCTTCTCTGAGCCCGGAAGTTTGTTCTGAAAACCCATCCTGGAGATCTCAGAAGGCAAACGAAGATGGAAACAGTGAATCCACGTTATCGAGTTACAGCAGCTCCGACTATGACGAGTAAGGAAACTGCTTTGAGTCGATTGAAGCAAAAAAGGTTACATCGATGGTATTATGCTGCGTTAGATTACTTAAACCCTGTAAAATATGTTTTCTGGATTAGAAGTCCCTGTAAACCCAGAAAAGCCTCAGTTTTGTAAAGCTTGACTTTAACTTCATCTGTGTCTCTACTGAGAATTTGGTTAAATAAACACGTTTAAGTGACCCAGTCAAATACCAGGCATGAAGTAGGCTATATTGGGAATGTGTTCCAAAACTTAAAAATTGCATCTAAACTAACCTCGATACAGGGGCGGAGCTAGATGGTGGGCCAGGGGTGGCCATGGCC
>NW_015150572.1:993736-1019458 GCF_000732505.1 Cyprinodon variegatus
GTTCAATTGTTATTTGTCTCCACCAGCTTTCCAAGTCTGAAGACTTTTTGTCTTTATTTTGAAAATATGGATGTTTTGCTCATTCATTTTCCTGTTGGAACAGTGTAGATTGACCCTGAGATTCTGAGTCGTAACTCTTAATAGCTGTCATCGTCTGCTGTTCAAATCTTGGAAACGGAAGTAGTGACTCCATGTTTTCTACCAGGGTTTGTGTTCATCCTGTCTTGTGATGCTCTGCTTTGTCTTAGTGACCTGGAACCAGAATGGCTGGATGACATTCAGAAGAACGGGGAACTTTTCTACCTGGAGCTAAGTGAGGGAGAGGAAGAGGCAGCGTTGGCCCGTGTTGCAACCAACCAGTGTTTATCCACCAACCACGTCCGCTTCAGTGAAAAGGAGGCAGAGGTCATCACAGAACAGACTAACACAGAGAGACGCGGCTCGCGAAGGAAAGGCGAGCCTGCGCTCAAAAAGCTTGCTAGGATCCTGGGGAGGAAACGGCGTTCCTCTCAGAGGAAAGGAGGGAAGGATGGCAGTAGAGGCAAATCAACTTCATCACCTCCAGCTTCCATCCTAAAGAACCAGCCAGGCCAGCAACAGGGCGTGACTGTTCACCAGCGACGACTGAAGGAAGTGTGTGTCTACTTAAACCCTAAACGCCTGGCAAGTTCGCCAACACCACTGTGTGACAGAGGAGGACTGCTGGAAGCACTCCTGGGGGTGGTACATCGACCTGCCTGGACTGCAGTTCAGAAAGACCAGAGCGCTGTCCAACAGGAGGGTAGACTGACTGTCCAAGGGTTAATACCAAACAGTCCAGCTATAAAATGCGGTCAGATTTTGATTGGTAAGACCATCCTTACTTAAGTTATCTTTAAAATGCTGGTAAAGGTTCTCAGTCATCCAGGTCATAGTCATTCCAAAAAAAAGATGTTTCGCTTCCCATCCAGGAAGCTTTTTCAATTCAAAATGTCAGGAATAGCGTTGAGTTTGAGGTTTTATACAGTAGCCCAACACAGGAGAGTGCAGGAGAGTGGAGGACCTTGTCTATTCAGCCTGTGTGACGATCCCCTTTAACGACCAAATTTCAGACACTTAGATGGGTATGGGATATTGCAGTCTAACAAAAGAAGCCAAACGGCCCCCATTCCAAATGGGTGGACCCCTTTGTCTGTTCCGATTTGCATCTTTTCAAAACAAATCAGGGCCTCAATGAGATTCCTGTCATTTTGAATTGAAAAAGCTGGTTGGGAAGCGAAACGTCTTCAAATTTGGTCCAGTGGATTGTTTATATTTATTTTTTAATTATCTTAAAAATGCAGCAGATTTAAACCTGGTTCCATCATAAATGTCTTTTGACATTATAACGACTTGTTTTAAGTACAAAAAAGTTAGATGGATGAGATATTTACTCACTACAGGATCAAAGGTTTGAAAGAAACATCTGATCTTAATAAAAGTAAGATCATAGTTTTGTTTTGCAACAAAATAAAAAAATAACTTAGGATACATTTTCACCAGGATAATCGGTACTTGGGTTTACTTATTTGAAAATAACTCCCTTTATGGAGGCTGCGCCGGACAGAGCTATGAACCGTGCGATCACAGCTATGATAATTTTGCGATGGAGCGCTCTTCTTTCCACCGTCTTCAGCTGAGACCTCCTTGAACTCGTTATAGAAGCAAGTAGTGATAGGTTAGTTTTTCTGGGTGACGTCACAATAATGGTAGAGCCACCACCAATGCTGACCTAAGAGAGAAACCCACTTAGAGCAGTAATTAAAATTGTAAAGCAAAAAACCAACATATATATATAAAAATATATTATATTTAAAATTAAAAAAAACATATTATTTGTCTACCAGTAAGCTCTGTCCAGAACTCCTCAAGTTGAAAAATTTAGTTTCTTCTTCTTAACGGAACCTTTGGCTGTCCGATTATTAATCGAAAAAATAATTAACAGATTAATCGACTTGCAAAATAACCATTAGCTGCAGCCCCAGTTCAGACCAACACATCTAATAGAATACTTTAAATGCATTTTTATGTAAAAATGTGGAAAAATAAAGAAATTTCCAATACCTTTGTAAGGCTCTGGAAGCTGAATTTTTGTACTGTATTTTCTAGCCTATAAGGTGCACTTAAAAGCCTTTAATTTCCTCTAAAAACAAAAGTGCTCCTTATAATCCGGAGCACCTTAAACATCACTTTATTCTGCTTGTGCTAACTGACCTCAAAGCGATTAAGGCACACAGCGCTCTGTCAAAATGTTCTGTTGTGACTTTGGTAAACTACAAAGCCACAGCGCTCTCTGTATTAAGGCTTACATACTGCGCTCCACTGTAATTTACAGTGTGTGTATAAGGATCCCAAAATGGCACCTGTCAAGAGACACGCTTACAACGCAGACTTCAAACTCAAGGCAGTCACTCCAGCAGTAGAACACGGGAATAGAGAAGCTGAGAGAGAATCCAACATTGAAAAATTGATGGTATTAAAGTGGAGGAAGCAAGAGGACGACCTTTGCCCTATATATAAAAAACATTCATTTACAATTCGCCTATAGTGCAGAAAATACAGTATAAGTTGTGTGCAGAATGATTAACAACAAATTATGACTCAGATGGTTATTATAGCTTTATACAGTGTTTTGTCTAAAGAGATATCATAGGGAATATAACCGACACCCGTTGCTTTTTATTTCCTAGTTCAAGCAACACGTTTAAATCATTAGAGGAGCTAGATAGCTGCAATCACTGTCATGGAAGTGGACGGGCCTCGATGAGAAGCATGTAAAGTTGTTTAACCTTTCCTCATTGGATTCAGGAAAATAAAGAAACGTCACTAAAATGTTTCTAAACCCATTCATAGGGGGAGAAATGGACACTTTCAGATATTTTTAGACAGCTAAGAACAGATAATGTTTATGAATCTCTCATAGGTTATTTTTGCAGAGAGGTACCAGAACCATCTTAAGTAGACTAAAGGCTTTTTTAAACTCTTTCTAGGCGACGTGCTTCTAGCGGTGGACGACGTTGATGTGACTTCTGAAAACATCGAGAGGGTTCTGTCCTGCATCCCGGGACCAACACAGGTCAGTGTGTTCCTATTTCTAAACCCCCTTATGACCAGGCACCCTTTTAATGCCAACATTTACTTAATGAGTTATAGGGCCTTAACTAACGATTATTTTGCAAATCGATTCATCTGTTGATTCTTTTTTAGATTAATCGAATAATAATCAGATAGCCAAAGGTTCCTTAAAGAAGATTTATGCGAAATCTTCTTTAAAGAAGATTTTTTTACGGGTTATTAGTTTTTACGGGTTTTACGGAATTAAAGCAGGTGAAACTAACACTTTTCTACTTGAGAAGTTCTGGATAGAGCATTTAATTTAGTAATAAATTAATGATGTCATCGATTAATTGTCTTAGCCCTAATGAGTTAATATTTTAGTGGTTTTGCTTTTCTAAAACACTTTTACATACGCTGGCTGCTTTTTAAATTTTTTCCTTTTGCTTCAGGATTTCAGAAGGCCACGAATATGCTATAAAAGCAGACAGAAGAGTGGTTAAACAGATTCAGTAACCAAAAAAGAAAAACCTTTTGACTGTTTCCAAAAGAAACAAAACAAAAAAAAAGTCCTGATTCTTCTTCTGAGCATTTTTTTCCCCCCAAACAACAAACCATCAATAAACAGGAATTTGCAAATGACAGACCGTTTGCAGCGCTGAAGGCGAAAGCACGTTGGGTCGGCCGGACCGCTGCGTGACAATTCTGGCGCCACAGGAAACTGTTGCGGGACTGGAGGCTCGGCTGATTAGAAGATGGAAGTCGGAAACCAAATTACATGCAGGGGAGGATTTTATGGAAAAATAGCACACTTCCCTGGGCAGAGGAATGCGTTTCAGACTTGAAATAGGGTTGCATTGCTGACAGAAGGATATTTATTTTTTAACTTAGCGTGAGTTTGATGTTGGGTGGTTTTTCTGTGCGGCGGCCGTCCCAGATGGAAGAGACAGAGCTTATTATGTCAGGAGGGATGAATATTAGCATTAAAGTCAGTCCACTGTGCCATTTTCTAACCCTAACTACAGTGTCTCCAGTGTGTGTGTGTCCATCGGCGGATGGTCGGTAAATGACTGACATCAACAGGCTGGAATTTCACTGAAAGCACACTCAGGTCCAACCACAGCCTTATAATTTATGATGAAGGAAAGTGCTGCAGTTTGCCCATTCAGGCTTTTCCCTTGGTGTTTTCCTACCTCCGTTTTACTCTGATGCAACTTGGGTCAATTTCACTCGCATCGTTTACAGATCCCAAATAATTAAAGGCAAAGGTCCAGTTAAATCCTGTTAGCAGTAATCCGAACTCCTCTCTTGGACGGGTTATTTAATCAGAATAATAAGTGGAAACGCTTCATCACATGATGATTCAGTGTTGCCCACTGCTTCTGTAATAACAGTCTTCCAGTAAAAGTGGCTAAAATAGCTGGCAGCAGTGATGTAGGGGCCTGTCGGAGGGGCCGGTGGCCTGTGGTTAGAGCTGACAGGCTCTGCACAGACTGTTGGATTAGAAAAATATAGCTTCCACATCTCTGACATAGTAATTTGATCCTTTTTTTTTTTTTTTAAACATTATATTTGGTCAGTGCACTCAAAGAGATGAATATTCAGGCTTAAGACGTGTTTACGGCTTTTATTTCATATCTCAACACCCAAACAATGCTCAAATTCTAGACTCCATGGACAGTCTAGAATTTAATTTTATAATAACCGAGGTTTGGAAAAAGTATGGAAAAAGAAAATAAATCGTAGAAAATCCAGACTTTTTCCAGACTTTTTATCAGATCCCACTGCATCCGTTCATCATGTCCAGAAAAGTATGGAATTTAAACACAAACATGTGTTTAAAGCTCTTTGTTAGATCATTTCTCAGAAGAAAACAAAAACAGAGAAACATGAAATCTGTTTCTAAAACTTTTAGTAAAAAGAAACAGGGTTTGAAGTAGGTTTGTTCCTACATGCTACAAAGCTGTGTTTTGTTTTCAACGTCTTAAAATGACCGATTACCAAATAGCAGCAAAGCAAGCAAAGGCCTTTAACGTTTTTTAAAAATATTTAGAAAGTCACCACAATGTGTGTTTGTTGTAATTCTATACTCCTCAGTCTGTTTCCAATCTGATTGCTCACATAAATGCTACCTGCCGATCTGCATCATTGTGTTCCTTTTGCGATTATTGTGTAAAGCCTGTTTGAGTGGTCAGCATGACCAGAAAAGCTCTATATTAATCAGTCTATTTACCAAACAACACTAAAGCATGCAGAGTGAGGAGAGATCCGCCACTGACTCACAAAGACTTTTTCATGCTATTTTTGTTTTTTTATTGTCATTTTTCCTCTCACTGAGTCGCCAGTCTGTGTTATAATGTAATTTAACCAATGGAGGATTTGGATTTGGACTCACACACACAATTAAAGCGGAAAAACTCTTTACAGTTTGATCCAAATTTCATAAAATAAGGCTCAGCATTGTGTGTGGTCTCCATTCGCCTGTGTGACCTCCCTAGAATGCCCAGGCATTGCCAAATAAATGGCCACTAATCTTCCTGGGGTCCTTTGAAACATGATGTCCCAGATGTGCTGAATGGGATTCAGGTCTGAGGAACAGGTGGACCAGTCCACAGCTTCAATGCCTTCATCTTGCAGGAAATGCTGACACACTAGCAATGTCCTACATTAGGAGGAACCCACAGCCAACCCCACTAGCATATGATCTCCCAATATCAGCCTGATCCTGAATGTAGAGAAGATGAAGGGGATCATCATCACAACAACGCTCCACTGCTCATCAACTGCTTAGCTGTAGAGGTGGTCAGCAGCACCAAGTTTCTGCTGATCATCACAGACAACCTAACCTGGACTGTAAACTCCACCTCACTGATCAAAAGGGCACAGAAGTGCATGTGCTTCCTGCGGAGGATGAGGAGAGCCCACCAGCCCTCAACCATCCTCACCACCTTCTACAGAAGCACCATAGAGAGCATTCTGACCAGCTGTCTCACTGTGTGGTGTGGAGGCTGCAGTTTCTCAGACTGGAATAAAGTGGGAAAAGTGGTGAGAACAGCAGAGGGAATCATCGGGGCTCCTCTTCCCTCCATTAAAGACATTTCATCCCAGCGCTGCGTGTCCCGAGCCCATAACTTCATCAATGACCCCTCACACCCCCACTTTAGACTGTTCTCCCTTCACAGCAGTTGATGCAGGTCCAGCAGGTTCAACAACAGCTTCTTCCCAACTGCAATCAGACAGCAGAACTGTTGAAAAAAAAACTCAAAATCATGTCTCAAACTCTGCATCACACTGATAACACCAAGACAAAATACTGCAAAACTGCACCATATATATTAATGCTCTGAACTTCAATATAAATGCATTTTTTGCACCATGTTTTTTTCTCTTTCACTGACTTTATAGAATGGAAATGTTCTGAAAGGTGTACAAAATAAAAATTTGTTTTGTTTATACTCTGTGTATGGCTCGGTACCTAATAGCAGCCATGTTATCTCTGGTGAGCACATTGAGGCCCTTACAAGAAATGCCACCCCACACCATTACTGACCCACTGCCAAACCGATCATACTGGTCAGAGCTGCTCAGTCTGCTCATGAAAGGCCTCTGCACAGCATCATGCTGCCACTACTGTGTTCTACTGTGGAAGTGGCTTATCAACAGTGAGGGGTTTGTTTCACATGTTATTTTGCTGGCATTCCCAAGTATTTTAACCCTTTATAGGGCGCTCACTTAAATGCATTGAAAATGAAAATGTCAAGCCAGTAGTGTTACTGGAATCCAGGACATGACCTTATTACCTTTGCAACATTCAAAAAATATGGATATTTTGATGGTAAAAATTTCTGTCAATGTAATAACAAGAAACGCCAACTTACCCAAATATATTAATAAAAATAAGAAATTCATGAAAAACACTGAGAGTGAAAGAAACACTTTTTTTTTTTGTACAACCCAACCTTAGAGGCATTAATGCTGATACTGAAACATTTTTTACTTTATAAACCTAATATTACTGTTAACTAGGCTTATTAACTTGTTAACTTTTCAATTAGCTTATAACCTTTTTTCTTGACTTGTTAACTTTCTTTTTTTTTTTCGACTTAATTTACAGTAGGTAATATATCACTAATTGATCAAATGCCAAAATAAGATGTACAGCAATGTAGCAGTATCTTTGCTAAATGGCTGGATATAGATCTTGTGCTTCTAGACCTCACTCAGGGAAGGATGGGACTCCATTTGTAAGGGGTGTGCAAGGGATCAAAAACGGTAACTTGCCCTATAAAGGGTTAATTAGATTAATTAGACACATCAACATTAACTGAAATTTTTAGATATATCTGAAGCACCTAAGAGAGGTTTAACTGTTAGATGCAATGACTAATACCTAGATCTGCTTTCTTTTACACTCTATTTTATTATATATTTCTACTGGTCCCATATATTTCCCGTAATGATTATTATCTTTAGTCTCCTTGTTTACCTAATTCTATATATGGTCCTCTTCCCTTCCTTCAGGTGAAGCTAACGTTGGAGACGGTGGATTTAGTAGATAAGGGGGGTCCCAGCGACTCCTCTACAGCCCATATGATGAAGACCTCTCCACCTGCGAGCCAGCTGGTGCGTTTGTTGTGGGGGGAGGACATGGCTGAGCTCCAGATGGCCATAGGAGACACCCCTCATATTGTCATGTACCTCTCACTGAAACTAGACTCAGCATCTCTGCAGGAGGAGGTCAGTTCATGCACCACCAGTGGTAGGAAGTGTTACACATAAAGCTCCTTTTTAAAGCACATATTTTATACACAGGATTATGAAACTGTCAGGCTGTTCCTCCTGTGGTTTATAGACTGGTTTTAATTCTTCATTTAATGTAAAAGGAAATGATAGAACATCTGGAAAAGAACAGTTTTATTTGTATTAAGCTCTTTTATGACAATATATACATTAAGTTTCCAAATAGGAAAGGAGTTTTTGGCTGAAGTAAGTAGAAACTGGAAGGTTTCATATCCCTATAAACCTAAAAGTTTCCAGCCTTCATGCAGGGGGTCTGTTCACAGTACGAATATGTTTGTAGTTTAGATGTTTTGCAGATCAGGATACCTATGGTATAAACGACATAACAGATAGAGAGGGACCACTTTTCTTCAGGCAATTTTCATTTGTAGCAATGCAACTTTGGTGTCACAACCAAATCATCTTTATTTATTGTAGCAAAATCAGAACTACCGATTATCCGAAGTGTTTGCCAGTAAAATAAACCCATGCAAATAAAAGGGCTGCTGCTGTAGAATTAAACATAGGGCTCTTTTGTTAAAGCAAACTTGGAAGTTGTCGAGTGGAAGCAGGTTGCTGTTCAGAGCTGGG
Organism: Cyprinodon variegatus; assembly: GCF_000732505.1. NCBI lineage: Eukaryota > Metazoa > Chordata > Actinopteri > Cyprinodontiformes > Cyprinodontidae > Cyprinodon > Cyprinodon variegatus. The sequence goes on from NW_015150572.1 coordinate 1,002,179, forward strand.
GATATTTTAAGGAAACTCTGAGAAGATTTAAGCCCTGCATGCAGTAGATGCTGAGAGTGGACAGACTCGGAGTGGGCCAGGTTATTATGTCCAACAATTAAAAATGAAACCACATTTGCAGAGTGAACAGAAGAAAAGGGCTGTGTCTGCTCAAACACTGGAGCTTAAAGACTTTTCCATCCACTAGGAAAGTAAATTCTAGGAGAAATTAGATAATTATTGTGGCTCTTAGCAACCCTTATAAACCTCCATTAGTACTTAACACAGGCCGCTTTAATTAGCCTCGCTCTCAGAGAGCGGATCCTGGTAATTGACTGTTAAGAACAAAAGTTGTAAAAGAAATCACAGCATCAAAAGCAAATTCCTCCAGATCGCTTCTGGAAACTGCCGTTCTGGACGACCTCCAGGGCGTCTATCTGCGAGTTGGAGTGGGGGGGGGGGGAAAGTCACGATTAGTTCGGCTTCTTGCAGCAAATGATCTGTGATTTGAAGCTGTCAGCCGCACTCTGTGGAGCCTTAATCCAATCTGTTTTGGATCAGAGCGTAACAGCAATGAGAGATCTCTCTTTTTATCAGAACGCAGTCGCTGCAGACTCCATCGTAAGTCAGGACACAGATTGCTGGCTGCAAACTGCTGCTGTGAAGAGCCCCTCTGACAGTGTAATTACATGTTCTTTGTGGTGCACTGATTTCAGTCCAATGGTCCTCTGCTGTTCTCCTTCTCCCCCCTCTGTAACTCTGCGAGCCAGATTCTTTTATTTATCTTGACTTAAACTACAGATAGCGAAGGAGAGCAGTGCTTGTTTTTAAATGACGGTGTTGTTCACTAACCCTCTAAACCGTGACTTTGATTCTTTGGTCTCATGATTGCAGGGTGGTAGAATACGAGATGTTCAGCAGCGGCTGCAGTTTGGAGTTCTGGTTCTGGAGCGACACGTTTATACGAGCTCCAACGCTTCAGTAGCCTCCCGGCATGCATTCCTGACTTAATGGTCAATATCTTTTGTGGGTCTTTTGCTACGGTTGCAAAAGATTTAGTTCATTCAGGGTTTTCAGTCCCCACACCCACCATTCATTCCTTGAATTCCCACAAACCAACTGGAATACTAATAAACCAGCTATTCTCTGAAAATTGTCAACAAAGATGAAAAACGTCTCACAAAAGTATTGACATCCCTTAAAACATTTGACATTTCGTCTCCTAATAGCCAGAATGTTGTAAATTATAATTATAAAATTATGATACTCTAGATGCATAATAAACCTTTTCAATGCCCGCATACATACACTATGCTTTAGTTGAGTTCCTGTTTGATAGGGAAGAAACATGAAAATACTCCGGCTTCTGCTCACAGTCCAAAAACATGACTGCTAGGGTAAATGGCTTCTCTAGATCCTCCTTAAGTGTGAGTGTGTGCGTGAATGGTGTTTGTCCAGTGTGTCTCTGTGTTACCCTGTCCAGGGTGTACCCCGCCCTTCGCCCGGAGACAGCTGGAGCACCAGCACCCCTCGTTACCCCAGCAGGGATAAAGCGTGACAGAAAATGGATGGATGGAAACAGGAAAACATTTGTGTCAAAGTTCCGACTGAACTCATAATCAACCAGCTGAAGCAAAGCTTTCTACAAGATTTCTACAAAATAATATAATAAACCGAAAGTTGTTTGTACGCTCAAACAGAAGTTCTTTATAGTTGTGACAAATTAAAATATGTAATTTCTAATCAGACGGTTAACATTTTTTTCGGTGATCAAAACATAAAATATTTCACTTCATATTACTTAATATTTGATATTTTACCCATGTATCTCTGATTAAATTTCTTAACAGGTGCAATGATTTTGCTGCTGGGCAAATCATTTTACTTCTTTTCTCTTTAATTCTGTGTTTTTATCTTGTTTTTATTCCATTTTATTTAGTGAAAAGAGCTGAATTCACATGCAGGCCAGACCTTTCAGCTTTTCAAATTTCACTTTTTTATTTTTCTGACTGCATTCTGATGTTCTGTCGAATAAATTCCCATGAAGATGCTTTAAAGTTAATATTTGTAACATTATATCATTAAAAAAAGGGTCTGAACACAGTGAAAATAAGTCGATTTTTTTCCCCCTCAGCACCGGAAATTCAAACTTTCATTTCTTCTGTTCATCTTCAGATATATTTTTTTCATTCCAGAGAGATGTGTTGGTTAGATTGAACCCAGCCAAGCCTTGCTGAAGTATCTTAAACATCCAGTCGTTTGTACATCCAGAGTTCGACACCAAGCAGATGTTTAGAGAGTCAAATTTCCAAAAACACATTATTATGTTCCTTTTTTTTTTGTTCGACTAACCAGAGATGTTACTCTAAGTCTCATATGTAATTCTCAGAACACACAGCAGTGTTTTACCAGGAGTGTTTCTAAACTAAGCCGTCCATCTCTTTAGGAGGAAATCCTATACCAGTATCCGACGTCTGAAGCGTCCAGCCAGCTGAAAGGAGTCAGAGGCATCTTCCTTACTCTGTGTGACATGCTGGAGAACGTCACAGGCGGCCAGATCATCAGGTGATAAAGCAAAAAAAGATTTTAAAGTCAAGTTGTAATCCTCACTACCTACCACTACTTGGTAAAGTTTCTGTTGATTTGAAAGGCTCAGCTGAGGCTCTTTAAACTGTCTTCTGATCAAACATCACAATACTTAACTCTTGATGATTAGAGGTAGGGGTGCACCGATTTATTGGCCTCAATGTCCTTCATTTTGGGAGATCAATGATTTGTCGATATTTAGATATGAAATCGATCTTCTCCACCGATCTTACCTACTTCTGCAAAGATCTTAAAATCACACACTTTCAATGCTCTAAACCTTGATTTATACTTGAGGGCTCCTTGTTTCAGACGCCCTGATTATTGCCTTTGAGCAAAATAAGTTTGAAATATTAAATGACCTTTATAACATCTGATGGTGTCAGTTTTTAAATCAGAATCTGTACCGGTGTAGGTACCAGATCTGCTGAGGGCCCCGCCCCTTCTTATGACGTCAACATATGGCAACTCCACTCGGACAAACCATATTGCACCCGTTTCTTAAGGATCGAATCTCTTTTGGATTTTCAACATATTATTACCTATATATGCAATTATTTTACATTTCATTGGCGATCTAAAGTAGCCGAAAGTAGAAAACAATAATTGTCAGTCTTGAAGGAAAGTATTGCCTTCTAAGAAAGACTGAACTCTTCCTTTTAACAAGGTGACACAAAAAGTCTCTGTTTATTTTTATTCATTTTATTAAGATCTAAGGGCAGGAAGGACAAATGGAACATCCTAAAAAAATTACTTTCATAGAGATTTTAGACGAAGAAAACAACAGTTATTCTACTCATAGAAAACAAACGCTTGCTATTGATACGAATTCAAAAGTAGTGTAGTTTAATATAACTAACTGAACAAGCTAAGAGCTACCCAGCTCTCCCCCTTTATACTACAATCTTGCAGTTACTTTGTTTACCATAAACAGATTTTTTTTCAGTTTTGTTATCGATCAGGTAACACTTCATCGGTGATTAGACACGCTAACGGATGCTGAGTGATGTTATTATCGTTGTCTGGGCAACCACTATGGTTTACACCACGTGGCAACATTCAGCCAATCATGTTATGTAACGACCTCCTGAGCAGATCCGCTACCTACAGCAGTCAAATCGGCATCTGGCTTTTTAAAGATTGGGAATCAATGATCGACCAGAAACCTGCAATCGGTGCGCCCCTACTTAGAGGTGAGCGTTTTAATGCTATGTTTTTGCTCCATCCATTGAGGGTGTTTAGAGTGAAAAAGGTGTTTTAGGAGTTTATGGTTCATTGCAGGCTTTGGTCTTTGTGATTCATAGGTTCTTGCACTTCTCAACCTCATTTCATTTAATCTGAGGATAACCGCTTGAGTGAGATGGTTGAATCTTGAAGATAAAAGGTTGTTTCAAACAAAAGAACAACTCAAACCAGATCAGATCTTCCTTTAGGATCAATAAAGCAGGGTCATATTAAGATCCTGGTGTCTCGTTTTTTTAAACCATTAAGCTCACCATCAGTTCTTAACAGTGAGGTCAGTGCCAGAACCCCTGAACCAAGAACACTGATAAAAAAAAAGGCCTACCAAAGTTAACTTCGTGTTTGTTTTTTGTAACAAATGCTTTTGGAGGTTTATCTAGAAATTAGAGGATTTGTCTGAACATCAGTCGCATGAAACATAAGCATTTGCTCAGAGATCCTTTTCTTAAAAACTGCAGAAGCTAATTTTTTTTACTTCAAATCTGTGTAGGAAATAAAAGCTGTTTAAATTAATTTCAGAAATTAGCGACAAACGTGCTACCAGTGAGTGCATGAAATCTTCCTAACAGCACCTTAAATAGTTAGTTGCTAAGGTGTGTTTTGTTGGAGTTTTTTCTTCTAGAAGTTGATGAAATTTCTGCTGAGTTAATCCACTGGCCTTAGCATTCTCTTTTCTTTTTCCATTCTCCTTTTCCCTCGCTCAGTTCGTCTCTGTTGCTCAGGAAACATCTGGTTCACGTTGGCTACTGGAAGGAGCACAATAACCTGCTGGTCGTGGGCCTTCCTGCTGAGAGGTAGAGGCCGGCAGCACAAAACAAACGCACCCATGCAACACACACATCTATCTGTAAGACCATTATTACACAAACAGAAGTTGTCTGTTGTTATTAAGAAAGAAAAAAAATGAGACTCAGATTCTTGTGTCTTTGTTGCTTAAAGTGCTTTAAAATATGTTTTTGTAGAAGGCAAGATTTAAGAGGGCAATCTGAAAAGCCCATCTGCTTTCTTCAGATGGGTTTTAAACATGTGCTTCTCTTTACCCTTTTTGTTTGGAAGATGAATGCTTGTTTAAAGGAGCGGGTGTTCTTGGAAAGAGCCACTTCCATTAGCAATGATTGCCAAGTTAGTCCCCATGACCCACGCTGGAGAAGATAATGGCTGCATCTGCATGACAGCTATGCAGCTACAGTTGGAACCACATGTTTAGACACTTGTATAGGAGGTATATGTATAAAAGAATAACACACAACTGTATTGAATTAGTAAAAAATAAATTTATCTTGTTTTAGGTGACATTTACCATTTTATTTGCTAAATGAAGGGTATGCTTCCTTCTTTTTCAAATGCAGGGTTTTCTATAAGGTCAGATTACTTTCCTTTAAACATTTCAGGAACACCAGGGTGATGAGGTGACGGTTTAACACATTTTTGATCATTTTTCTACTTAATTTATTTTAAGGTGAAACCTCAAATATTCTGCTCCTTTTGATGCTTCTCCACCCTTGAGATTTCGTATCCTGGCCAATATGGTTTCTGGAGCAGATCCCCACGGTGAAACCTTACAGGACCCCAAAACCAATGCCTGTTACAAATGCAGTTTATCCAATTCAATTCAGTTTATTTCTATAGTGCCAATACATAAAAAATGTCATCACTTTACAGAGACAATTCAACTAGATAACACAGGCAAAATGATTCAGAGTTTTTTATCTAAGGAAAACCAGTTGATTGAATCGACTCATTGACTCAAAGGCAATCCCTCACACCAGTCATGTTTATAGCGACAGTGGAGATGTAAACTCCTGTTAAACAGGAAAAACCCTCCAGCAGAACCAGACTCAGTGTAAGCGGCCATCTGCCGAGACCGACCGGGGTTAAAAGAGACAGAAGCAGAGATACAGAAAGAAGCAGAGATACAGCTCCCATGTCAGAGGATAAAGAGAGCACATACAGTTAGTCACAGTCAGAGAAACAGGACTACACTGATAAACAGGCCAAGCTCCAACATCTATAAACAAAGGTGTTGATGGGGACCCTATATCCTCTGGCAGTCTAAGCCTTTAGCAACATAAATATGAATTGCTCAGGATCCAGAGCTGGGAGGGAATTAATTGCATTGTGAGAAAGCCTGTTCATCGGCAAAATATCAAAACCAGTGACATAAAACCAGGTTATAGAAGAAGAACAATATTTTGTTGAGTCACATGGAGTAGTGAAGAGGCAGAGGTTCAGCCGCCTAGCTGCCTCTGAACATCAGGGCAGCGACAAAAACCTCACAGCCCTGAAGTAACATTATCCCTGAATCAATCCATTGCAACATGGCATTGTTTGCATGGCCTAAAGCTCCCCGGTAATTAAATCACACAGACAAGCTCAAAATAAAACAAAATGTTGAGTTCTCCCCATATTTAGTGTTTCTGATGTCTAGAGATTTGACACGCCCAGAGGAGATGCAACGGTTCACGTAGAAAGGAACAGCAACTCTGCGTTTCCCAAGGTGAACTATGGTTTGCACTGTGAAGCTTCTTTGTGGAAACATAAGACCTCGTTTAAAATAACATATGGGAACTGGCTGAGATGTGAAACCAACATGTCCTGAGTGCACCCAGAAAGACCTTACTGTGGGAAGTGTTAATCCGCAATGAAAAACAAAACAAAAAAAACAGCCCAACTGTGAAGTAAGGGGGTGGCAGCATCATGATGAGTTTTTTTTTTTTCTATGCTCTGCAGCAGAAACCAGTGAAACATCTGAAGATTTCTGCTTGGGTATTAGGTACAAATTGTTATTTCAAACAGATAAGAATAAGGTTAGCTAAATCAATCTGAAAGTGGCTTTAATCAAAGATATTGTTCCTGAGATGCCAGGTATGTCGCTTAGAAAATATGAGGGCAGGGATATAAAGGTAACCAAGATGGCCTACAAAGCTGGTTTAACTCTTTCTCTGCATAAATGAGCCTAAAATCCAGTAAACTATTGTGAGAACTTTGCTATGCAAATGCTAATGTCTGTAAACTTCTGATGCTCTTGTAAATCTTTAAATCATTTCATAATCCCAACTGACACAATAAGATTTAGTGTCAGAAAGTGAGAATAAAATGCATTTCTTTATAAAGTGTTTGTCAACATTTGGTTTCAACTATACTTTAATTTTTTTTCGGTTGCTAACACTGGCTTAGCACGTTCTATGGCGAAGCTGTTGGTTCACACGGGTATGCATTTGACTTTCTGCTCGTCTCCTTGCAGGGTTCCTCTGCTGTCTCTGCAGACGGTGGTTGGTGATGTGGTGCGGACGTTAAAACTGATGTACGGCTCCTTGGACAGGTCAGCTTCTCTACAATAACAAAATGTTGACATCTGTCTTTTTTAAACTTCTGCTTCTTGGATCTTGGAATGTGGTCGCTCTCATTTAGCGTCGTACGTGCATTTGACATCCTGCATGTGTCTCCTGCAGCGCATTCTGTAAGGTGGACCACGCTCCCAGGTTGGACCATTTCTTCTGCTTGTTCTTCCAGCAGCTCATCCAGCCTTGGCGCCTGATGGAAGGCCCCTCCCCTTCTTCGCCGGACGTGTCAGGGAGCCTCTTTCTGGACGGACTTCCGGCTGTCCAATGGCTCACTTTGCCGCCTGAAATAAAGGTTTGCTCATCTGAATACTCACACCTCAGGAGCCAAAGTGTCTGGTCCTTTTGTACTTTTGTGCAGCTTAGGGGCCCTCTTGTGTTCACTTATTGGAACGACAATTTAATTTAAATTAGTGAAATGATGGTGGAAACTGGGACTAAACATGCTGTATGGAAGTGTGTGCTGGTGATTTAATATTGCGTACTCCCTTTCAGATGGAGGTGGACACAGTTCTCTCTGATTTTGAGTCCTCTGACTTTGGAGAAATGGTGAGAATGGTTGAAATATTCCTCGATATGAAACATTTTCCATAAAAATGTAAGAAAGTTCTCTTTAAAACACACATTACCTAATTACAAAACATCTAACATATTAAGGTTACATTTCTGTCTTATTTTAAATGCTCTTTTACTCTCATTTTCCTTTCTTTTCTACAGTCCGAGGACTTCTTTGGCCTGCGGCGTCTTTATGTTATACTCGGCTCCTGTTTGTTCTACAAGGTAGGAATCGACGCCAAAACAAGCACAAACAAGCTTGCCTGCATTTTGCTGCATTTCCACAAACCAGCATCTACTTTCCTTACAGCGAACTGTAGATGATCCAGATGCAGATATGAAAGGTTGTTTACACCAGGTGTATTTATAATGTTTGGATGTCTTCCTCTGCAACAACCACAGCCCTGTGTTGTGATGATGTTATATATCAGAGCAACATGACTGCAAATGGGAGCATTGGATAGAGTGATGTGAGCACATATGTTTGTAGGCCCACCATTTGCTGCAAGTAAATGCAACTGGTGTGTTTGGATCTGCCTCTGACAGCATCACATGTTTACAGACTGATGTTTTTTTAATGAAAGCTCAGGCTTGGTCGGATAAACAAAGACAGTCTGTGACTGATTTAGGGCTGAAACAATCACATTAATCGTGATTAATCTATTATTGAATTAATCGTCCACTCATTTAGTAATCAAGTAATCGTTAACTGGATTATAGAGACTCTAAAACATGCCTTGAGCTGAAAGAGCAACCATCTTAGAGCAGCAATTATAGAAAAATTGTAGAAAAAAAAAATTGCCTGTCAATATCCTCTATGTAGAACTCCTCAAGTTGAAAAGTGTTCTTTAAGAACCTCTTGCTATCAGATTGTCAATTAAATGAAAAATATAATCAACAGATTGATCAATTTGCAAAATAACTGTTGGTCGCAGCCCTAGATTGATTCAAACCGTCCCACTGCAGCTCTGACTGATGGTTGGGTTTGTTGTTCTGGAATTTGGACCTTTACCCCAGATTCAAGTATTTTTTAGACTTCTTCCCACAGAGCCTAATTTGTAGAGCGCTGGGAACAGATTCTACCTGAGCTTTAAATCATTACATCTCCTCTAGTTATCAAGCACCTCTTTGCTTGCTCTACATGTCAGATGCTGAATCCTCCACCTTCTCTCCTCCCTTAGTCCTACCTGATCGCCAACCACCTCCCTAAGGAGGACCTGCTGGACGTGTGTCTGTACTGCCAACACTTCTGCCTGCTGCCTCTGGCGTCAGAACAGCGAGTGGGTCAGCTCGTCATCTGGAGAGAAGTGTTTCCCCAGCAGAGAGTCAACGGAGGCGTCAGCTCAGCGCCGGGCTTCACGCAGCCTCAGGGACGACACTTCCTCCTCATAGTGGGGCTGGTGAGGAAGAGGAGGGGGTTTGCTGACAGAAGGACGCTGCTTTTGTAAGGCGAGAGCGGTCTGATCGGTCCTGCTTTGTTTTCTGCCTCCATTTTCAGAGACACTTCATGCAGTGTGTGCTGTTGGAGGCGGGGGGGTGTGCGTCTCCAGCTCTGGCTTCTCCAGGACCTGATTGTGTTTATGTGGATCAGGTAGGTGTGGTTGCATGCTGATGGAAACTGGAATGGATAATTGGGAATCATCCACATTGAGCTGTTGTGTGTTCAGGTGAAAGCAACCCTTCTGCAGCTGGAGGCGTTGGAGGCAGGGATGGAGGAGCGGCTCAATATCCCCTCCGCTCCCTGTCTGTCCTGCGCCGACTGGTTCCTCCCTGCCTCCACGACACGGGATCGCCTCGACAGCCTGGCGTCCTCCTCCCCCGTCCTCAGCAAGCTGGCCGGGGCCATTCGAGGGTCCCCATCCGGGTCTCGAGGGCGCAGCCTGTTCGGCGAGAAGTCCCGCAGGTCCAGCCCACAGAGGAGCTTGTTGGACAGTGAGGTCCAGATGGATGCGGGGTCCGGGTCCGGTTCATCAGGGGCTCAAAGCATCAGCCCTCACTCCACCCCGGGTTCAGCGAGAAGGCTTGGAGGGAGGCGGGACTCTCTGGGGTCTGATGGGAGCGGAGGCCTCTTTAAGGTACAGCTGTAGCATCCTCAGATTAAATTTAGTGAAGGAGATTTGGTGTTTTTCCAAACTATCTTGATCTGTCTAAAGTCTATCAGGATATTTTAGAATCCTCAAACCATCCAAGTCAAACTACAAATTCATTTCCCTTTCATTGACACCCCTTCCTTTTCCCCGCTCTCCAGACATATAGGATGAAGCACCCAAACCCTTTCTACCTCGGCACTCTAAAGAAGACCCTGACTGAGAGGGAGACAGAGGAAATGTACAACACCATAAAGTCAGTCATAGCGAATAATTTTCCTCCCGGCTTGTTTTTAGATATCTAATCACTTCAGTTCACAAACGATGACCTAATCGTCTTTACAGACTGACTTCAGGTACAGAGAACACGTTGTTTCACTACATCCTGATGGAGACTGTGCAGGGGATCTTCATCGCTCCCACTCACAGAGAAGTGGCTCAGCTCAGCGGCTCCATCCACCCTCAGCTCATACGCAACTTCCACCACTGCTGCCTCTCCATACGAGCCGCCTTCCAACAGAGCCTGCCGGCCAGGGTGAGCGGAAAGCTTAGAGAGGAAGAACTAATGACAGAAATCCAACCAAGTTCAGCAAAATGATGGATTTATCTGTCCATTCAGCTCGTCTTTAAAGCATCAGGAAGCTTCTTCTGGTTCCTTTATATTATTAAAAATTCTGCCTTAACATTGCTGCCATAAAGGCAGCAATCCCTCCATCATACATAGGATAGAAGCATTCACACCTTTAAGTTTTCCCAATCTTGTCATTTTTGAAGCCTTGCTGTAGATCCTGGATCTGACTGGACCATAGAAATTAGAGATATAAAAACAAATTAATTCTCATAATAATTCCTAAAGATTGATTTTTATAAGTATTTTTTTTAAATAAGCTAGATACAGATAAAAACAAGCTCCAGAATTTTCTTAAAATTTGAATTGAGCCCTATTTCAAACACATGAACATTTCCCCTGCAGTAAAAATATAAATGCACACTGCAATGATTAGATTTTTATTTGAGCAACATTTTAAAAGCAGATTTAACTTTTACTTTTAATACACAACTCAACATGACAGATTCTTCTATGGTATTAAATACTAGAGTTTGTGGTTGTAAAATGACTAGATATGCAAAGTTTAAAAGGGAGTGAAAACTATCTGTTTTGCATGCGAGGGAGAAAACTTTGCATCTGAAGCTCGTTTCTCTCCCTGCACTCTCTGCTGGGGGAAGTTTGAATGAGTCTGTTTTATTTGATCTCTCACAGGGTCGCCGTGCAGCTGAACGGCCTCAGAGGTCCGGCTGGGGTCTGGGTCCGGTTAAAGAACACGGGGTTCTGTTTCAGTGTAAGCCAGAGAACTGGACCGACCAGAGGAAACCCGCCCCCACCATGACTTACTGGGTCATCGGGTACGTCTGTGCTGATAAAGTGTCCAATAGTCAGGGGAATGTTAAACAAAAATGACTTTCCTGGAGGATTTAAATCAAAGCATTCTTCTTTTAAAACTCCTTTATGTTCTCATTCCCAGGCGGATGTTGCTGGAGCCGGTTCCTCAGGAGTTCTATGTGTGCTTCCATGACTCTGTGCCAGAAGTTGTAGAGATGGCGTTGTAGAGATGGCGTTCAGACTGTCCTTTGGTTTGGCTTTATGATGCGTCACCCTCATCAGGACTGCTGATAGATTGAAGACAATGAGACCATTTCCTGCACAATCTCAGGATTACTGTAGAGGTTTCTGATCCTAACAGTGATTTCCATCTTTAAAGGTCTTTAGTTTAAATGGGTTTTTTTCTGCAGATAAGCAGTGGAGCATGACTGAGGCTTTTTGTGTTATAAATGACAAGCAGACCTCGACTTCAGTGCCTTTTTTTCCTCACCATTAAGCCTGGTGAGCGTCTCACCCAGTGAATACCTCCCTCCCACTATCACCAGCTGGTTTTTGTGCTGTGAACTTGACCTATACCAGTAAAAAGGAAAGGATGCTGCTGCATGAATCTCCAGCCTGTCATGCTAGATTGATTTTTTTCACTTTCTGTATGGAAAGTACTAAACGTTTATTTTTAATTTAAATTTTGTATAGTTTTATATGGGAAAACTGTTACATAATAAACACTATTTGACATAATTATAAAATACCACAGCCTTTTATTGATTTCAAGATAGATTTCATTGATCTTGCTGGATTTTGAGTTAAGAAGGTAATGTCTTTTAAACATAAAGCAAAATGTTTTTCTTTTTTCTGTTTTTTTCAGAGCTTAGGAAGCCTCATCTCTGTAGTCATGATAGAAATGATAAATATTTGTTCACACTGTGACAAAAAAAAACCATAAGTACAGAAAACAAAGTCATTGAGAAGTCATACCACACAGAAAGTTCATTCATTTGTCAAACTATTCCTTTCACATTAAGTTATCTGAAGGACTTTTCTGGTTCAAGCTGCGCTCTGCACAAGCTGCAGGTTCTTCCTGTAACACTCCAGGCTGCAGAGGGGGACCCCTGTCTTTGAACACGAGTACTTTTTCAGGTTGCTACATCCGTTCACGCCACAGTTCACCGGAGCTGGAGGTGGAGGAACCGGAGGTGCCGGTGACGGAGTGGGGACCCCTGCTGGGAAAGAGATGGCTATTCCCTGAGCCGAGTCGCTGTAGCGAACCATGGGACACTGGTTCTGCTTGGACTTCCTCTCTTTGAGGCTTTTGATCTTGGCCTTGCTGGTTTTTGTCAGTCTCTCGATGGTCTGGTTCTTGTTCTCCTCTGCCTTCTTGGCGGCCTGCAGGCGTCTCTTCCGGGCCCTCTCCTCCCGTTTCTGCATCATCTCTGCCGTCATCTCCTTCTCCTTGTAGCCCATGGGCAGCTCCAGGAGAGGCTGACTCTGCTGCTTGTGCAGGAGGGCTTTCTGAAGAGGAAAGTTTCATGAGTTTATAAGTAATAATACTTTGAGGACTTTTTAATGTTACAAAACACTAACTTTTGTGGGGTTTTTTTGTGATTTAAAGATTTAATCCAAACCTTATTGGCCTGACTGTACTTTAAGCCTTTATCTCACCTGTCTGGCAGTGAGTAGAGACTCATCAATCTCCTTCTTTAGCTCTCCATTGTCATCAAGCTCTCCCTTCTCCAGAGCATCCAGCCACCTTTCCTCCTCGTCCACAGGCCCACCCAGCATGGAGTCAGAGTCGATGTCTGGCAGAGGGGACGCAGCCATGTTACTATCTTCATCTGACATCCAAGGAAAAAAAGGATACAGAGGGAGAAAGCGGTGTGATCATTACCCTAACCCTCTACTCATTATAACAATTTTAATTTATCATCTAAATGATTAATTAGAATTGGAGATAATAAAAAAAAATTATACTGTACTTTCCTTTTTTCTTATGATTAAGTGCAACTAATATGGGATCTTTATTGATATAAATCACACCTCTTTATATAACGGCTGTCCTGAAGAAGCTTTTTGTAAATTTATGTGGTATTTTTTAGAGCAGGACTTGTATTTGTGAGGCTATGACTGTTTCGGCAAACAGCCACAGCTGTACAGTTGCCTAACAACAGCTTTGAAGGATAATGAAGAGTGTTTTTATCGTTAATTTCAGTGTTAAGATTTTAAGGCCCAACCACCCAGCCCTATCCCTCAGGTAACAGTTCAAGACGTTAAATCACCAGAGTTGTTTGACGGTATATTTATAGACAGTTCAAAGAGAAAGCATATAACAAAATGTAAACATTTTAATTTTAGATTAGATTTCTGTTTGGCTGCAAAAACTAAAGAAACACAGACAATCTGTTTTTTTTCCTACTTATCGGAGCTTATCTGAGCTTTGAAACTTATTTTATAGTTTCAACCTTAAAACAGCACAGATCGAAATAGATTTTGGTCCTTTACTTTATGCTTTAAGTAACCTACCCAACCAGGCTCGATACTGCTCCAAAGGCACAGAGGGTTCATCGTCGTCGTCATCTTCATCATCGTCGTCCACATCATTGTCTAATATCATCAATGGTGAGGGAGGACGAGCCACGCCAGGGTGGACCGTGAAGGTGGGAACACTGGAACAAACATCCTCCCATCAGTTAATCACGTATCCAGATGAACACTGACTTTAACACTTAGGACTCAGCTAACCTCTTGGTGCCCAGAGTCTGCCCTCCCAGTTTGATCTTCAGCCTGAACTGAGACGGAGGCCGAGGGATCGGGACTGGGATAGGGACAGGGATCGGTTCTGGCTCTGGGGTCTCAGCAAAGCTGTGATGTTTCTTCTTGTGCTTTTTGTGTTTTTTGTGTTTCCGTTTGTGGATGCTGTGTAGGCTGGAGCTGCCTTCGCCTAAAGATGGCCAGAGGAGAAATATAAATAAATGCATAAAGAAATATACAGAAGTAAATAACTAAATCAATTCCCAATATTGTTAATATATTTGTCTTTTCCTGATCCATGCAAATTTCGGTTATTGGATGTCCTCTTAAGAAACCAAGAATAATAACATTAAAAAGGGTTATTTAATTTCTTAAAGTACAGAAACAAAATTGCAATAGAAGCCCAATACCTTATTTTGTTTCCCTAATGAAATCTATAGAAATTCTATGCCGATTAGATTGTTGTTGTTGTTTGCATGTTTTAAGTAATCAACATAATGTAAACGACAAAGACAAACCGAAAAATGTGCCAAACGTTCCAGTCAGGCACACGATTCTACCTGACAGTACAACATAAAATCCCTATAAGTCTTTAAATAAACTTGGTTAAAAGTATATTTGTGTTTAATGTTTTTAAAGGCATTCCATCCTTACTATTGATGATTTCACAGCGTGAAACAAAGAATTTACCAGTTTAAACAATAAGGGAAAACTGACAATGTTCATCTCTTTTAGCAACTGATGTTATGACTTTATATTTTTATGTACAATTTGGAAATCAAACCAAATTAAAATACCTGCTACCTGCTTTTGGTCCCACAAAATAAAACACTGTAACTTTTAAAGAAAATTAAATAACCCATTCATGTTTGTTTACGGTCATTTTCATTACTAGTTTCTAACTACCCTGCATGGAGCATAGACCTTCCAGTTTACCCAATATAAAAATAATTTAACTACAAACTAGATCAGACAGAAAAAGATGCGTGGAAACCTCAAATATAAGTGTTGAATTATTAAAAAATAAAAAATCGTTACTTGCCAAGAAACCTGGGGTGAATCATGTCTTTCCGTTTTCCCATTGAAACGACAGAAGACAACGTTTGCAGCTCTACATCTCAACGCAGATCGAGATTTTATCTAAATGTCTTTCTTTTCGCTTCGTTTTCTACCGCAACAGACGACATGGAATCATTGTTCAACTTTAACTGACATTAGCGGCTGTTCCGAATAGTGTTTATTGTTAGCCCCTTAGTCGGAATACAAAAAAGTGTATCCGTTCAAATAAAATCTTTATATACATGGAAAAAAAAACTAAAATAGCTGTTTAAGACTTAAAAAAGTATTTGTTTTTAGCTGACAGCATTCTTAATTAAGACTAGCATATTTGAAAGCTAGCAAAGCGAAGATAACACGGGCTAAGCTAGCGATATATATGACGTAATTTCCGTTTCCTGCCAATGGAGAGATCTTACTCACTGCTGCTGACCCCTAATGGACTAAACAGGAATCGCCGAAAAGCTTGGAACGTACACAGGTAAAGATTAACAGCCTTTTTTTTTTCCTCAAAGAACCTGTTCCATAACACCGTTCGGTTGCTCTTAAACGTGTCCTTGACGTTTGTTCTTAAGCTAAGAGGGTGTATCTCGGGAAACAGCTGCTGGCCGCTAGAGAAATACATTAACCACAATCCACCGGGACGAGCGAGCGCGACACAAACACAGGTCAGTTACGAGTAGATGAGTGTGTGTCCTATAAATGTTTAGCCGTGTTTATTATTCCTGGTACTACCGATTGATTCCTCGTTATGCTGCTTCACTGCCCTTTTTCTTAGTGTCATTATTGTTTAATGCTTCGTAAAAAATCAGATCAGGTTTGGCTATGAATGCATTTTTAGACTTAAAATATACCTTATCTCATAAAGGAAAAAAAACTCTACAGGTGGATTAGCTTGTCATTTAGGACCTTAACTGAATATATAACATGTGGTTAATAGTCTGAGCAACTGATTTGTTTGGTGCTTTTGTAATTTCCCAGGAACCATGAACTACGCTCGCTTTCTGACAGCAGTCAGTGGAGCCAGAAAGCCTTCCCCCATCAGACTGCTGAGTGAGTATCTCTCCATCACAACCAGCTGACCAAAGATCAGTTACTCCCACTGGGAAAGTTTTCTGGTCATGTTACAGGATAAATAAATAAATAAACAGATTAAACCTGAATATTGGAACTGTAAATATACAGCCATATGTTTACATCCCTTTTTTTTCATCACAATGTTTCTGTCACTGCTGCTTGCCTTTATCAAGGCTGTATTTTAAAAATGAAATAGTCTAGAGAGCTGCACTTAACAACATTTGTTTTTCTTTACACTTGTGTGTACAAAATGACAAAATAAAATCTGTCTAAGTCTAATGGTTATAATTGACTAAAACCTGGATAAACTTATATTAGGATTCTGATTAGGGGCAGTGGTGTCAAAAGTACACACATTTGTAACTTAAGTAGAAGTATAGATACTGCAGTTTAAAAACACTCTGGTAAAAGTTAAAGTATCAACTTGACCTCTTTACTCAAGTAAAAGTAAAAAAAAGTATGTGCTTAAAGTATAGAGTAACCTTTACAAAAATAAAACACCCAGATGCCACTATATGAATTAAAAGCTCAATCTTTCAACTATTTCTAAAAATTGTTTGAGATAGGGCCAAAGATGAGGGAGGTCTTGTTGGTCTCTGTCTCCATCCCCCCATTCGCTCTCGCCTGTGTCCGACCTTTCAGACATTTCAACATCTTTTTCTGAATCCAACACTGTAGCATGGCATAGACAATTCACGTTTGCAGTTTGAAGAACACCTGCTTGCTTCTGATGATTTCCTTTAGCTAACTAATGAGTGTTTGTGTTATATGACTCATCCAATTACACTAGTTTTCACTAGATGTGGATGGCGGCAATGATCTGCATTGGATGGCTCACATGACGTGAAATAAATATTTATAAACATTGAACCGAAGCCAAGAGTGACAAGTAACGTTTGTTTTAAAAATGTAAGGAATAGAAAGTACAGAAAATTGTGTGAAAATGTAATGATTAGAAGTCAGAAGTAGGAAGAAAATTAAGTAATTCAATAAAGTATAGATGCCTAAAAAGTTACTTAAGTACAGTAGCAAAGTATTTGTACTTCGTTACTTGACACCCTGATTAGAGGTGAGTATTGGCATAGGCGTGCATTACATTTGTCACGATATGTGGGTTAAAAAACCATATAGTCACAATATTGCAATATCACTATATATTGCAATATTTTTCCCAGCTATCAAATTAAATGTATAGAGAAAAGCACATGCTGTAAATATTCATTAGAAGATA
>NW_015150572.1:1020591-1029444 GCF_000732505.1 Cyprinodon variegatus
GTGAAAAAAAAACACCTGGTCTCCTTACATTCAGCCACTCTTTCATCATCTCCTCAATGAGGTGGTCTCAAAAGTCGCAGTTACAACACACATAGGGCGCACCGCACCATAGGGCGCACCGCACCATAGGGCGCACCGCACATTTTGAGGGAAAAAAAAGACGTTTAAGTGCGCCTTATAGTCGTGAAAATACGGTATGTAAGGAATAGAAAGAACAGATACTTGTGTGAAAATGTAATGAGTGGAAGTCAGAAGTAGGAAGAAAAATAAGTAATGGAATAAAGTATAGATGCCTAAAAAGTTACTTAAGTACAGTAGCAAAGTATTTGTACTTTGTTACTTGACACTAGGGGTGTGCAAAATAATCGCCATGACGATGCATCGCGATTCTAATTCTTGTGATCTACTGCATCGATTCTTGAAGGCAAGAATCGATTCTTAATAAAAAAAATGAACAAATAAAATACATGAATGGTTGGCGCACATCAGCCAAACCAAGTGGAATACAGCTTCGAGTCCAGCATATGTCACTGCGGATGTGTTGACGCCCGCTGCCTTGTGTCACTAGCATTTCCGGCCGTGGTATACTGCGACGAGTCATAATAAAACATGGAGGACACTATGAAAATTCGCCCCGCGGCTCCATCACATTTCAAGTCAGATGCTTGGATGCATTTTGGCTTTAAAAACAAAGAAGGTAAAAACGAAATTGATATGACGCACATCATTTGCAAAAGGGGAAATATACATTTGAATATTTTCACTTCATTGGTTTAAAGGACCACTGAGGCCATGTAAATGGCACTGATTATCCTTATTTTGTTATTTTAAGTTTGATGAATTCTAAGATCTTTTTGTCAGTGTGTCCACGGCAGTAATAGTAATATTTCTGTCCAGTATTTGTTTTCATGGCAACACCTCCAAAAGTCGTTCCAATAAATACAGCTATGTTTGAATTTAGTTGCTTTCAGTTATGTATCAATTGAAGACACTATCCAGATCATACCCAGCCAGTCAGCCACTGGTAATGGCTGTATCTTTTTCTTACAGTGTTCAGTGAAAATATCGCAATGCATCGCAATATTTCAAGTATCGTGATGCATCATGTTAGAATCGCATCGTGGCATGTGAATCGTGATTCGCATCGAATCATGACTTCTTTGCCAATACCCACCCCTACTTGACACCTCTGATTAGAGGTGAGTATTGGCATAGGCGTGCGATACATGTGTCACGATATGTGGGTTAAAAAACCATATAGTCACGATATTGCAATATCACTATATATTGCAATATTTTTCCCAGCTATCAAATTAAATGTATAGAGAAAAGCACATGCTGTAAATATTCATTAGAAGATATTGATTGTTTAGTTAATTTGGCATCCATGATGTTTGTGGTTCTAGTCNCAAAATAAAATCTGTCTAAGTCTAATGGTTATAATTGACTAAAACCTGGATAAACTTATATTAGGATTCTGATTAGGGGCAGTGGTGTCAAAAGTACACACATTTGTAACTTAAGTAGAAGTATAGATACTGCAGTTTAAAAACACTCTGGTAAAAGTTAAAGTATCAACTTGACCTCTTTACTCAAGTAAAAGTAAAAAAAAGTATGTGCTTAAAGTATAGAGTAACCTTTACAAAAATAAAACACCCAGATGCCACTATATGAATTAAAAGCTCAATCTTTCAACTATTTCTAAAAATTGTTTGAGATAGGGCCAAAGATGAGGGAGGTCTTGTTGGTCTCTGTCTCCATCCCCCCATTCGCTCTCGCCTGTGTCCGACCTTTCAGACATTTCAACATCTTTTTCTGAATCCAACACTGTAGCATGGCATAGACAATTCACGTTTGCAGTTTGAAGAACACCTGCTTGCTTCTGATGATTTCCTTTAGCTAACTAATGAGTGTTTGTGTTATATGACTCATCCAATTACACTAGTTTTCACTAGATGTGGATGGCGGCAATGATCTGCATTGGATGGCTCACATGACGTGAAATAAATATTTATAAACATTGAACCGAAGCCAAGAGTGACAAGTAACGTTTGTTTTAAAAATGTAAGGAATAGAAAGTACAGAAAATTGTGTGAAAATGTAATGATTAGAAGTCAGAAGTAGGAAGAAAATTAAGTAATTCAATAAAGTATAGATGCCTAAAAAGTTACTTAAGTACAGTAGCAAAGTATTTGTACTTCGTTACTTGACACCCTGATTAGAGGTGAGTATTGGCATAGGCGTGCATTACATTTGTCACGATATGTGGGTTAAAAAACCATATAGTCACAATATTGCAATATCACTATATATTGCAATATTTTTCCCAGCTATCAAATTAAATGTATAGAGAAAAGCACATGCTGTAAATATTCATTAGAAGATATTGATTGTTTAGTTAATTTGGCATCCATGATGTTTGTGGTTCTAGTCGTGACTGCCTCCACTACAGATATGACTGCGCTGCACAGCAAAAGGGCTCCACAGCGCCATCTATCAGAGTGGCACATTTCCCCTCATTGTTTTAGGTTTAAATTTTTTTTTTTTTTTTTTTTTATAGATATTAGTACCTGAGTTATCATTATTATATCAGGTAGCCAAAAATAACTATATATCGCCAAATTGATTTTTCCCCACATCCCTAGGTCAGATCAGGGGTAGCTGTTTTTCTCTGTTGTTTTAATTGGGGCTGAAACAATTAGTATGAATCGATTTATGAAATAATAATTTTATTTTTTAATTGATTAGCTGTTAAATGGAGTATAGATAGTCTAAAACCTGCCTTTGTAAGTGGAAAAAGTTAGTTAGTTTCACCTGGTTTAAATGCTAATTTTTAGGAACATCATGCTATTACATTAATAATGTAAAAAATTATTGACAGATAAATTGAATATCAAATTGATCATTAGAATGCACAATCAGCACTTGGCCTTACTTTTGATATTTTCTCTACATCCATATGATTGATTATTTTCAGCTGATTCCTTTTGATTTGTTCTTCTTTATAATCGAATAATTAAATAAAGTTATTATATTACCATCATCAGACCAGCTGTGAAGGTGAACTGAGGTAAACGGGGCTTTGCACTGGAGTTGGACATCTTTGTTTGGCCTAACCCTGATTTATGGCACTGGATCTCCCAACCCACAAATAGAAAGAAGCAATTAGGATGAAAGATGGAACTTTTTTAAAATATTTTTCTAGATCTAAGCACCTTTAGTGTCTTAAAAGACTTCAAGTCTGTTGCTGAGGTGATCAATTTAATTAGGCTAGAGTCAGATGTCAAATGACAGGAAATATATCTGTGTTTAAAATAAAATGCAGGCTCTAAAATCTTATTATGGTACAGAAAACATTTCAAATGTATTGCATATTTAAAGTTTTATTGTGACTTTTTGGCTTATTACATAGCAAAGAGATGGATTAAATAAAAGCCAAACTTTGTAACTGTATGCCATTTTTTTGACAGCTAGCCACAAATAAAAGTATATCTTATATCACTGTGTGCATTTAGTGGAATTATGCTGTTTGTTTTATGATTTGATGGCATTCCTTCTGAAAATCCATTGGATAATTTGCACCAAAACATTAAATCAAAGAGTTCCTGTTTGTCTCTGTTTTGAAGCTGAGCTGCAGCAGCGGTCCCCTCCATCACTCATCTCATTGGCTGGTGGAGCTCCCAACCCAAACACCTTCCCCTTTCAGTCGGCCTCCATCCAGGTGAAAAACGGTCAAACAATCACCTTTGATGAGACCGCAATGAAGAGGGCCCTACAGTACTCTGCTTCCAACGGGTGACCCACACACTTCCACTGCCCTTTTTCCTTCATGCTCGTTTGAGCCAGTGGGTAAAGTTAGACCTTCCCCTGTGGTAGAATCCCTGAGCTGCTGACGTGGATGAAGAAGCTGCAGAAGGACCTACACAACCCGCCAACCTGCAGCTACAGCTATGAGAGGGGACAGATGGACATGTGCGTGACCACCGGGAGCCAGGAGGGGCTCTGTAAGGTAGAATCACAACATTTAACTCATTCCTTTAGGATCCAGAGGAAGTAGAGATTTTATTTATTTTTTGGTCTGGACAAATTTCAAAACGCTGCATCATTCTGTTGGTTCTTTATCTAAAAAAAGGGCTTAATGCATTGAAAAGAAAGTGGGGAGTTTGACATTAATATGTTAATGAAAGTTGAGGTTTTCAGTTAGTATTTTATTTTTTTTTTCATTTGTAGGTGTTTGAGATGCTTGTAAACCCCGGAGACAACGTCCTCCTGGACGCACCCACGTATTCCGGCACCCTGGCAGCGGTCGGTGCTTTCTGCTTCATCGGGACGAGCATCAGCCGCGGCTGCTCTGACCTCATAACCTTGTCCTTTTCTCTCTCTAAGTAGCTCCAACCTCTTGGATGTAACATTATAAACGTACCCAGCGATCAACACGGCATGATCCCCGCTGCTCTGAAAGACGTCCTCTCTCGCTGGGACCCATCAGAGGTGCACAAACCTGGCAGCACAGCTCCCAGGATCCTTTACACCATCCCAAACGGGGGGAACCCCACCGGGGCCTCTATGACTGCAGAGAGGAAGAGGGACGTGTATGAGGTCTGTGGAAGTCGCCTAAAATCCTCAGATTAGTGAAACTATGCAGTATCTCTCTATCTATTTCTTTCATGAATTAATTATTTTAATTACAGCTGGCACGTCTGTACGACATGCTCATCATCGAGGACGACCCCTACTACTTCCTGCAGTTTGAAAAGGTACAAACAGCTGCCTTTATGTGTCTCAGAGACTTAGCTCCTGCTTGCTTGGGTTGAATCTAGGTCAGATCTCCCAGAATCCAGCTTGTTTACCTCGTATGTCTTTCTCTGGCAGCCTTGGGCTCCCACTTTTCTCTCTATGGATGTAGACGGGCGGATCATCAGGACAGACTCCTTCTCTAAGATCCTGTCATCAGGGTGAGCATCGGATTCTTCTCAATATCTCTCCAGGCGCCATCAAGTCCTGGGTGGAGAGTCCTGTATCTTTTCAGCCACAAAGTGCCCAACAAAGTGATCAGCTTCTTTAGTAAAGATCTATAAAGAAAGATTTCAGCTTTTTATAACAATATCTGTTGATCATCTAGAGTCCATGATCCTCAGATTTCATTTTAATTATATGTTTTACTATTTTCCTATTCTCTGACCAAAACACACACTTACATTTGAAACCTAAGTAGAGTTTACCTAGCCTAGTAAACTAGCCCCACCCACCAGCAGCCAAAATCATTTTTGCCTGTGAGTTGGTCTAGCCTCGATCAATAGCCCAGGCCCTAGAACTGGCTGGACAATCACAACGCAGAGATGTGTTTTGAATTTCTGGATGCAAAGTGGGCGGGGTTTCGAGGGCGTGACGACAAAGCTGTGCGTTGCTGGAGAAAGCACAACAAGGAAGATGGCAACAACTACTGAACATTTCTCGTTTGACTCAGCTTTGGAATCAGTTATGGAAGGATTAGATTTGGGTTTTTTGTTGAAACGTGAGCAGGAAGAGGCTCTACACTCATTCATTTTTAAGAAGGACGTATTCACCGTTTTACCCAGAGCCTGTTTGTTTACACTCCCCCACCAGTTTTCTGTCGCGATTACTACGTCACAGTCAGCTGTGCTTATTGGTCAGAGCGTTGGCCAATAGGCACAGACATGGTTTGAAAAACAACAGGTTATTCTCATCAACAATCTTCTGATGTCTCATTCATCGGGGTCAGACTAAATTACACATTTAATCTCACATTAAGTCTGGTTTATTAGGCTAGAGTTTAGCAAAAAAAAAAAAAAAAGCTCAAAAACTTTGCTACTGGTTGTGGATCCTGGTCTAATCGTCCTCACTGGGAGTTTTCTTGTGACAAGCTCAGGTTTTCACTGTTCATCGCAGCTCCTGTTGATCTAGTTTTATATCCGGGAGAGTTTGCATCAGTTTCTTTTTTGTTGTTGTTGTTCTGGTTTCTGAGGAAAATCAAAAAACATCTACCGGTACCTTACATGATATGTTTTCCTTTCCTTCCCATCATGAAGATTGACTAATTTATATCCCAAGAAAAAAACAAGAAATTTAAAACAGGATACAAAAATATGCTGGAATTCCTTTTTTTCCTTTCGAGTTTTAGTGCTGCAAAAAGTTACTACAAAGGTGATAAGATCAAATATTCTTCATTTCATGGTTTTACCTACTCAATAGATTTTTAAGAAGTTTAAAGCTGAATTTATTTAACTTCTCTAAAGTTATAACCAGGATTGGCAATAGTAACTCAGGGTTCTGTATTTTGAAGTCAACGATTAACAGAGAAGATAGTTTGACTTTAGGATCACTAGATGCCAGCGGTGGTGCTGTATAATCTGTTTATACCTTTGTTGTTAAAGCTCCAGCTTTAACTTCAGATATTTAACAAGCAGAATAATATATAAACCCATCCTTACATGTCACTTTTCTTTACCTTTATTCAGCTACATATTCCTAATCTCAGGGTAGGATTAGCTTGTGTTGTTTATTTCAGCTCTTCATAATTAAGGCAAGAAGAAAATTTAACATTGAAAATGTTAGATTTTTCAGACATTTATTGCATTTTCTTAAAAAGGTAAGAGTCTAATAATAGAATATGTAAAACTACATATTAGCGTTTAACTCATCCATGTTTTGGTTGCAGGTCTGCTGATTAATCTATGTTTAGAACTCTTTAAAATAACTCTTCTTCTGCCTAAATTTTAGAAAATGCAACTTTAAATTCAGGTAAAACTAAACATGATGTTTAAAAACTGGGTCTAAAATGCCAAACAAAGCTGTCAATACACAGTTTTAGGAATAAAAAGAAAATTGACCACAGCTTTTAGCTGTGCTTTAAAGAATCTGCATGCAGACTGGTAAAGTGGTTGGGTTACCCAATCAAGGGGTTAAATCAGTCCATATGCCACAAAGCAATGAAATAGTGCTTTTCCACCCTGGAAGCCATTTTCAGCATTATTTTAATCTAATAGGTTCATAGAAACCTTTCTTATGAAGCATAGTTTGTCCAAGCAAGCTTAATTCTGACTAAGAATTTACTGGGTTGATATTTTACTGTGAGTTAAAGGCCCGATTTCTCACTTTTCCCGTTTGTTTTCCAGCCTGAGGATCGGTTTTGTGACGGGTCCCAAACCTCTGGTTGATAGAATCGTGCTGCACATCCAGGCCTCCACCATGCACACCAGCACCTTCACACAGGTGAGCTTTTGAAACGCCTCACTTTTTAAGAACCATCCTTCTTTAGTGGATGCCACAGAAAGGAGAAGGTTATCTTAGCTTTACATTTGTATTAAAACACTTTACCAACCTTAAGGACACATTCCGGCTACATTGAAGATTCTTTAAGATTAGCGCCATCTTCTTCTAAGCTCAGCCAGCTACAGTGCTCCCACCTTTCAGGCGTGCCACTTTTGCACATATTAAAACTTGGCAGCAGCTGCAGCCAAGTTTACCACACATTCACTGTCTGGAAAGCTGGATAATCCTGGTAGGTGCAGTTAAATGGGGAGGAATATGAAGAAAGCCAAAGTATGGCTTCTGACTAACATCATTACCATGATGCTTCTGGAGGAGCTGCAGAGATCAGCTGAAGAAATGTGGCATTTGGAGATGAGGTCCAAGAGGAAAGCCATCAGAAGGTGTTTTATATGCTATAGGATTAAATAATTATCGTTTTTTTTAATTAGTTTTATGTGGAAAAAGGATTCTAAAGGTTTATTTTACGACGGTGAGGGACATTATCAGATATGCAGGAGGATTTTTCTCTCTTTTCAGCTCATGGTGTCTCAGTTGCTGCACAGCTGGGGACAAGAGGGCTTCCTCACGCACATAGACGGGTACGACTCTTCCTGCATGACTGGTCTGACCCGTTCGGGACACAATTAGATCTGATGAAGCTCTACAACATTAATAAGATGAAAACTCCTACTCATAAAGCGCCCTCCTCTGTCCTTGCAGGGTGATTGATTTCTACAGGAAGCAGCGTGATGCAATGATAAGCTCAGCTGACAGGTGGCTCAAAGGTCAGTGGACCGCTAAAAAGAAAATACTCAGCAGTAATAACTGGAGTTTTGGAGATGTTGATTTAAAAGCTGTGCACTTGGTAAATTTCAGTTTCTTCTTCTGTTGGGTGACATGGGGAATTCAGGTTGTTAAAACTAATGGAAGCAATACAATTAAGCCCAATATTATTTAGGATTTAACTTAACTCTTAATGTTACCGGTGTGTTTCTTGTGATTGGAAGTAACTTTGAGTTCTGAATCCTAAATTTAATCCTAATTCAAATCTGGAAGCTAAAAATTAGGGGGATGGCAGGGAGGTTCTTCTCCGTCTTTAACTTGTTCAGGGTGGTCATTTTTCACCTGCCAATTTTGTATAAAATGTTATATTAAAAGATATAATTATCTGTCAGATACCAAAAACTTTAAGGCTGAAAAAAAAAACAATTAAACTGATTTATGGGAGCTGACAAGGGAATTACCATCAGACGGAGGGATGAGTTGCTGACAAAGATGATTTCATCTGTTTAGAGGGTTTAAGGACTAATTTCTGCCTGAAAATATACAACAAAACAAATCAGGATTTACTCAAAACTTTAATTCTTAATGCAAAGATTAGTACTTTTGTTTATGTAACACATAACAGAACTGTTTTTTTTTTTTCATAAATTGTGAGCAGAATTGCAGAGGTCGCCGCAACTTTTTGTGATTTTGATGGAAAAAATATCACAACCCCTGCTGCAGTACCTTCTTCACCCACTAGGAGGCCACGACCCTCACTTTGAGGACCTCTGCTTTAGAAGTTTGTTTATCTTGGAT